>NW_024058671.1:0-49738 GCF_016432855.1 Salvelinus namaycush
CTAATCCAAGAACTTCAGGATACGGACGACACGGCAGCTAGCTTGGTTTCCTTTCCAAGCTGTCCTCTAAATACAAGGGACCTTTCTTAACTATCTTCAAGAAGTCTTCCTCAACCATGTTTAGGGCAATAAAATGACTGAAACAGAACAGAAACGGAAGTAACTATCAGAAGTACTGACAGAAAAAGTCACAACAATGAAAGAATTCTCTAGTTGGTGAATTCACTTGACAGTGGGTGAATTCCAATGCATGTGATTGAACTTGTGTTCTTTAGAAGGAGTGTGATTGGTGGCTGGAGCATCCTGCTGGGCCTGCAGAGGAATGGAAAGAGCTGCATCGGTTACTCTGTACTGCGTGGGGTTACTGGCAGTCAGTCAGTACGTCAGAGTGAGAGAGAGAGAGAGGAGACTTTTCCTTTTTCCCCTCTCTGTACTGCGTGGGGTTACTGGCAGTCAGTCAGTACGTCAGAGAGAGAGAGAGGAGACTTTTCCTTCTTCCACCCCTCTGTGCTGTCTCCAACAGGGCCCTTCCCCTCCCAGCCAGTCACTTGTGTCCAGGAAGAGGAACCAGAGCCTGGGCAGCGGGGGCTGGTTAGTGGTGGTGATTAGGGAAGCCTGCAGCGGGGCCCACCCTGAGTTCACTGACCTCTCTGCTCAGGGCCTCACACACAGGAAGAGATGTGAGTGACACACGGACGGAAGATACACAGTGTATGTACGTACACACACACACACACACACACACACACACCCCACCCTGAACACAACAGCTGGTCAGCTGATGGCTCACGAGACAGAGGAGGGTTATGACAGTGCTGCTTCTGTTACTACAGATCATTGTATACAGGCTGAGTTACTCATTTCACATTCACCCTTTAAATCCCCAACACTAAATACAGTACTGTACAGTAGGGATCTCATTAGAAATTCACCATCTTTGTTATACAGTTCCCAGCATTCATACTCTGCACAATAACATCACAGCACTGTGCTGAGTGAGAGAACTGAGCTGCTTCACACACACACAACATCATGTCCCCTATGTCACGGTGTCCACTTCAGACAGCAGCAATTCAAACAGGATAGACCAGGTCATCTGATGTTAAACTAGACTACTGCTGCTGTGTCTGTAGAGTAGAGCTGGCCTATAACGTGCTTCCTCTCTGCTCTCTGAGCGAGTGTCTTCCTGTTCAGATAAAAAAAAATATATATATATACACTTCTCACTTCCTGTTTCATTCAGGAAGATTCTCCTCGCCGCTTCGCGTGACGCTCCCACCGACCGGACTGAAACAATTCAACAGACCTTGTCCTCCGTGACGCATAGGAAACACAGGAGGGCAAGCCAAACGGCCCCCTATTCCCTAGTGCACTACTTTTAACCAGAGTCCTATAGGCCCTGGTCAAATGTAGTGCACTATATAGGGAATAGGGTGCCAGAGTCCTATAGGCCCTGGTCAAAAGTAGTGCACTATTAGGAAATAGGGTGCCATTTGGAACGCAGACAGACAAGAGATCTGAGAGTGGTGGACGAGCGACAGGCTGAAGGGATGCAGACAGACAGGAGGTCTGAGAGTGGTGGACAAGTGACAGGCTGAAGGGATGCAGACAGACAGGTCTGAGAGTGGTGGACGAGTGACAAGCTGAAGGGATGCAGACAGACAGACAGGTCTGAGAGTGGTGGACGAGTGACAGGCTGAAGGGATGCAGACAGACAGGTCTGAGAGTGGTGGACGAGTGACAGGCTGAAGGGATGCAGACAGACAGGTCTGAGAGTGGTGGACGAGTGACAGGCTGAAGGGATGCAGACAGACAGGTCTGAGAGTGGTGGACGAGTGACAGGCTGAAGGGATGCAGGGAGACAGGAGGTCTGAGAGTGATGGACGAGTGACAGGCTGAAGGGATGCAGACAGACAGACAGGTCTGAGAGTGGTGGACGAGCGACAGGCTGAAGGGATGCAGACAGACAGACAGGTCTGAGAGTGGTGGACGAGTGACAGGCTGAAGGGATGCAGACAGACAGGAGGTCTGAGAGTGGTGGACGAGTGACAGGCTGAAGGGATGCAGACAGACAGACAGGTCTGAGAGTGGTGGACGAGTGACAGGCTGAAGGGATGCAGACAGACAGGAGGTCTGAGAGTGGTGGACGAGCGACAGGCTGAAGGGATGCAGACAGACAGACAGGTCTGAGAGTGGTGGACGAGCGACAAGCTGAAGGGATGCAGACAGACAGGAGGTCTGAGAGTGGTGGACGAGCGACAGGCTGAAGGGATGCAGACAGACAGGTCTGAGAGTGGTGGACGAGCGACAGGCTGAAGGGATGCAGACAGACAGGAGGTCTGAGAGTGGTGGACGAGCGACAGGCTGAAGGGATGCAGACAGACAGGTCTGAGAGTGGTGGACGAGTGACAGGCTGAAGGGATGCAGACAGACAGGAGGTCTGAGAGTGGTGGACGAGCGACAGCCTCCACTCACAAGAGCATTAGTGAGATCGGGGCACTGATATTGGGCGATTAGGCCTGGCTCGCAGTCGGCGTTCCAATTCATCTGAAAGGTGTTCGTTGGGGTTGAGTTCAGGGCCCAGTGCAGGCCAGTCAAGTTCTTTCACACCGATTTCGACAAACCATTTCGAGATACCTCGCTGTATACCTCGCTTTATGCACGGGGGCATTGTCATGCTGAAACAGGAAAGGGCCTTCCCTAAATTGTTGCCACAAAGTTGGAAGCACAGAATCGTCTACAATGTCATTGTATGCTGTAGTGTTACGATTTCCCTTCACTGGAAATAACCAGCCTCGATTTTATACACGTCAGCAACAGGTGTGGCTGAAATAGACGAATCCACTCAGTTGAAGGGGTGTCCACATACGTTTATATATATAGTGTATTCTGAGGGTCGTGCAACTTTCTATATTAGTCTGTGTCAGACAGTAGGGATTGGTGACAAAAGCTGAATAATATGTCTCTCTATGACTCTACAAAACTTTAAAACATTTAAATCAAGCAATCTTAAACAGATCGCCTCGTTAAAGACTAATTTAGGACCTAACAACAGTTAAAAAGCTGTTGTTTATATTCAACAGAGTCTCAAAGCTCCATGTTGATGTTTCTATTCAACAGAGTCTCAAAGCTCCATGTTGATGTTTCTATTCAACAGAGTCTCAAAGCTCCATGTTGATGTTTCTATTCAACAGAGTCTCAAAGCTCCATGTTGATGTTTCTATTCAACAGAGTCTCAAAGCTCCATGTTGTTGATGTTTCTATTCAACAGAGTCTCAAAGCTCCATGTTGATGTTTATATTCAACAGAGTCTCAAAGCTCCATGTTGTTGATGTTTCTATTCAACAGAGTCTCAAAGCTCCATGTTGATGTTTCTATTCAACAGAGTCTCAAAGCTCCATGTTGTTGATGTTTCTATTCAACAGAGTCTCAAAGCTCCATGTTGTTGATGTTTCTATTCAACAGAGTCTCAAAGCTCCATGTTGATGTTTCTATTCAACAGAGTCTCAAAGCTCCATGTTGATGTTTCTATTCTACAGAGTCTCAAAGCTCCATGTTGTTGTTTATATTCAACAGAGTCTCAAAGCTCCATGTTGATGTTTCTATTCAACAGAGTCTCAAAGCTTCATGTTGTTGTTGTTTCTATTCAACAGAGTCTCAAAGCTCCATGTTGTTGATGTTTCTATTCAACAGAGTCTCAAAGCTCCATGTTGTTGATGTTTCTATTCAACAGAGTCTCAAAGCTCCATGTTGTTGTTGTTTCTATTCAACAGAGTCTCAAAGCTCCATGTTGATGTTTCTATTCAACAGAGTCTCAAAGCTCCATGTTGATGTTGTTTCTATTCAACAGAGTCTCAAAGCTCCATGTTGATGTTTCTATTCAACAGAGTCTCAAAGCTCCATGTTGATGTTTCTATTCAACAGAGTCTCAAAGCTCCATGTTGTTGTTTATATTCAACAGAGTCTCAAAGCTCCATGTTGTTGATGTTTCTATTCAACAGAGTCTCAAAGCTCCATGTTGATGTTTCTATTCAACAGAGTCTCAAAGCTCCATGTTGTTGTTTATATTCAACAGAGTCTCAAAGCTCCATGTTGATGTTTCTATTCAACAGAGTCTCAAAGCTCCATGTTGTTGATGTTTCTATTCAACAGAGTCTCAAAGCTCCATGTTGATGTTTCTATTCAACAGAGTCTCAAAGCTCCATGTTGATGTTTATATTCAACAGAGTCTCAAAGCTCCATGTTGTTGATGTTTCTATTCAACAGAGTCTCAAAGCTCCATGTTGATGTTTCTATTCAACAGAGTCTCAAAGCTCCATGTTGATGTTTCTATTCAACAGAGTCTCAAAGCTCCATGTTGATGTTTCTATTCAACAGAGTCTCAAAGCTCCATGTTGATGTTTCTATTCAACAGAGTCTCAAAGCTCCATGTTGTTGATGTTTATATTCAACAGAGTCTCAAAGCTCCATGTTGTTGATGTTTCTATTCAACAGAGTCTCAAAGCTCCATGTTGTTGATGTTTATATTCAGAGTCTCAAAGCTCCATGTTGTTGATGTTTATATTCAGAGTCTCAAAGCTCCATGTTGATGTTGTTTATATTCAACAGAGTCTCAAAGCTCCATGTTGTTGATGTTTATATTCAGAGTCTCAAAGCTCCATGTTGATGTTGTTTATATTCAACAGAGTCTCAAAGCTCCATGTTGTTGATGTTTATATTCAACAGAGTCTCAAAGCTCCATGTTGATGTTTCTATTCTACAGAGTCTCAAAGCTCCATGTTGATGTTTATATTCAGAGTCTCAAAGCTCCATGTTGTTGTTTCTATTCTACAGAGTCTCAAAGCTCCATGTTGTTGATGTTTCTATTCAACAGAGTCTCAAAGCTCCATGTTGTTGTTTCTATTCAACAGAGTCTCAAAGCTCCATATTGATGTTTCTATTCAACAGAGTCTCAAAGCTCCATGTTGTTGTTTCTATTCTACAGAGTCTCAAAGCTCCATGTTGTTGATGTTTCTATTCAACAGAGTCTCAAAGCTCCATGTTGTTGATGTTTCTATTCAACAGAGTCTCAAAGCTCCATGTTGTTGATGTTTATATTCAGAGTCTCAAAGCTCCATGTTGTTGATGTTTATATTCAACAGAGTCTCAAAGCTCCATGTTGATGTTTCTATTCAACAGAGTCTCAAAGCTCCATGTTGATGTTTCTATTCAACAGAGTCTCAAAGCTCCATGTTGATGTTGTTTCTATTCAACAGAGTCTCAAAGCTCCATGTTGTTGATGTTTATATTCAACAGAGTCTCAAAGCTCCATGTTGATGTTTCTATTCAACAGAGTCTCAAAGCTCCATGTTGATGTTTCTATTCTACAGAGTCTCAAAGCTCCATGTTGATGTTTCTATTCTACAGAGTCTCAAAGCTCCATATTGATGTTTCTATTCAACAGAGTCTCAAAGCTCCATGTTGTTGTTTATATTCAACAGAGTCTCAAAGCTCCATATTGATGTTTCTATTCAACAGAGTCTCAAAGCTCCATGTTGATGTTTCTATTCAACAGAGTCTCAAAGCTCCATGTTGATGTTTATATTCAACAGAGTCTCAAAGCTCCATGTTGATGTTTCTATTCAACAGAGTCTCAAAGCTCCATGTTGTTGATGTTTCTATTCAACAGAGTCTCAAAGCTCCATGTTGTTGATGTTTATATTCAGAGTCTCAAAGCTCCATGTTGTTGATGTTTCTATTCAACAGAGTCTCAAAGCTCCATGTTGATGTTTCTATTCAACAGAGTCTCAAAGCTCCATGTTGTTGTTGTTTCTATTCAACAGAGTCTCAAAGCTCCATGTTGATGTTTCTATTCAACAGAGTCTCAAAGCTCCATGTTGATGTTTCTATTCAACAGAGTCTCAAAGCTCCATGTTGTTGTTTATATTCAACAGAGTCTCAAAGCTCCATGTTGATGTTTCTATTCAACAGAGTCTCAAAGCTCCATGTTGATGTTTCTATTCAACAGAGTCTCAAAGCTCCATGTTGATGTTTCTATTCAACAGAGTCTCAAAGCTCCATGTTGATGTTTCTATTCAACAGAGTCTCAAAGCTTCATGTTGTTGTTTCTATTCAACAGAGTCTCAAAGCTCCATGTTGATGTTTCTATTCAACAGAGTCTCAAAGCTCCATGTTGATGTTTCTATTCAACAGAGTCTCAAAGCTCCATGTTGTTGTTTATATTCAACAGAGTCTCAAAGCTCCATGTTGATGTTTCTATTCAACAGAGTCTCAAAGCTCCATGTTGATGTTTCTATTCAACAGAGTCTCAAAGCTCCATGTTGTTGTTGTTTCTATTCAACAGAGTCTCAAAGCTCCATGTTGTTGTTTATATTCAACAGAGTCTCAAAGCTCCATGTTGATGTTTCTATTCAACAGAGTCTCAAAGCTCCATGTTGATGTTTCTATTCAACAGAGTCTCAAAGCTCCATGTTGATGTTGTTTCTATTCAACAGAGTCTCAAAGCTCCATGTTGATGTTTATATTCAACAGAGTCTCAAAGCTCCATGTTGATGTTGTTTCTATTCAACAGAGTCTCAAAGCTCCATGTTGATGTTGTTTCTATTCAACAGAGTCTCAAAGCTCCATGTTGATGTTTATATTCAACAGAGTCTCAAAGCTCCATGTTGATGTTTCTATTCAACAGAGTCTCAAAGCTCCATGTTGTTGATGTTTCTATTCAACAGAGTCTCAAAGCTCCATGTTGTTGATGTTTATATTCAACAGAGTCTCAAAGCTCCATGTTGTTGATGTTTCTATTCAACAGAGTCTCAAAGCTCCATGTTGATGTTTCTATTCAACAGAGTCTCAAAGCTCCATGTTGTTGATGTTTATATTCAGAGTCTCAAAGCTCCATGTTGATGTTGTTTATATTCAGAGTCTCAAAGCTCCATGTTGATGTTTCTATTCAACAGAGTCTCAAAGCTCCATGATGATGTTTCTATTCAACAGAGTCTCAAAGCTTCATGTTGTTGTTGTTTCTATTCAACAGAGTCTCAAAGCTCCATGTTGATGTTGTTTATATACAGAGTCTCAAAGCTCCATGTTGATGTTTATATTCAACAGAGTCTCAAAGCTCCATGTTGATGTTTATATTCAACAGAGTCTCAAAGCTCCATGTTGATGTTGTTTCTATTCAACAGAGTCTCAAAGCTCCATGTTGATGTTGTTTCTATTCAACAGAGTCTCAAAGCTCCATGTTGATGTTTCTATTCAACAGAGTCTCAAAGCTCCATGTTGATGTTTCTATTCAACAGAGTCTCAAAGCTCCATGTTGATGTTTCTATTCAACAGAGTCTCAAAGCTCCATGTTGATGTTTCTATTCAACAGAGTCTCAAAGCTCCATGTTGATGTTTCTATTCAACAGAGTCTCAAAGCTCCATGTTGATGTTTCTATTCAACAGAGTCTCAAAGCTCCATGTTGATGTTTCTATTCAACAGAGTCTCAAAGCTCCATGTTGATGTTTATATTCAACAGAGTCTCAAAGCTCCATGTTGATGTTTCTATTCTACAGAGTCTCAAAGCTCCATGTTGTTGTTGTTTCTATTCAACAGAGTCTCAAAGCTCCATGTTGTTGTTTCTATTCAACAGAGTCTCAAAGCTCCATGTTGATGTTGTTTCTATTCAACAGAGTCTCAAAGCTTCATGTTGTTGTTTATATTCAACAGAGTCTCAAAGCTCCATGTTGCCATTGTTTATATTCAATTCAACAGAGTTCCAGGGTGAGCCTTAGAGCAGACCCAGGCTGTGTCCCAAATGGCCTACACAGTGCACTACTTTTGACCAGAGCCATACGGTACTCCAGTCAGAAGTAGTGCACTATAAAAGGGAATAGGGCATCATTTGGAACACAGCCTCCAGTCTGAAGTAATGAACACCTTCCTGGCATTCTATTCTACTCACAGGAATGACCTCAGAGTTGGTACCCTTCACTTCATTAACGACGAGAGTGAGATCAAACAACTGCTGCTTTTTTTCTTCTGTTGGCCTCGTTCACAAACAATACAGACTAACGTTTTGATGAATGACGACGACCAATGAGGATCAGTTGTTTGGGAGTAACGGTGACTTAGTTTTCAAGACAGTAGAAAGTGATGTCGAACGTTCAGAAACGTGTTGTTCCACACTTACAGGGGTTTGTGTGTGTGTGTGTGTGTGTGTGTGTGTGTGTGTGTGTGTGTGTGTGTGTGTGTGGGGCACATAGGGATGTGTGAAACCTACTCCTCCGTCTGAAGTGTCTCCACTTGTGCCAGAGAATAGCTCGCTTTTTGTGTGTGGCGCCGAACGGTAAGACGCTTCCCGAGTCCTCGCCAGGTATGGGCCGAATCGGGAGAAAGTGGTACTCGCTTAGCAAGCAGCATGTGTCCTTTACGTGTGTGTGTGTGTGTGTGTGTGTGTGTGTGTGTGTGTGTGTGTGTGTGTGTCATGTACACTCAGTTTATTTACGAAGGGGAAAAGTATCAAATGTGTGCTATCTCTGAACCTGTGTGTCATAAACATAACCTGGGTGCTTTTCCAATTGATCGTCGTTGAGATTCAAGTACATACGATGAACACTCCACCCACCCAAAGGTAACTGAAAGTCAAGGAGCAGTGAAGGGGTTTCCCATTTCACACTCAGACTGAAAGTCTAACTGTCATGTCAAAAGAGGATTTCTAATAACACAAGAAACCCCCCCCCCCAACATAACCATAGTGGTCTGTCTCTCTCTGTGGAGAAATCTCTGTGGGAAACCCACCTAGTCAAACTACTCCTGGGGTAAAAATACATCTGGGAAACCCACCTAGTCAAACTACTCCTGGGGTAGAAATACATCTGGGAAACCCACCTAGTCAAACTACTCCTGGGGTAGAAATACATCTGGGAAACCCACCTAGTCAAACTACTCCTGAGGTAGAAATACATCTGGGAAACCCACCTAGTCAAACTACTCCTGAGGTAGAAATACATCTGGGAAACCCACCTAGTCAAACTACTCCTGGGGTAGAAATACATCTGGGAAACCCACCTAGTCAAACTACTCCTGGGGTAGAAATACATCTGGGAAACCCACCTAGTCAAACTACTCCTGAGGTAGAAATACATCTGGGAAACCCACCTAGTCAAACTACTCCTGGGGTAGAAATACATCTGGGAAACCCACCTAGTCAAACTACTCCTGCGGTAGAAATACATCTGGGAAACCCACCTAGTCAAACTACTCCTGCGGTAGAAATACATCTGGGAAACCCACCTAGTCAAACTACTCCTGGGGTAGAAATACATCTGGGAAACCCACCTAGTCAAACTACTCCTGGGGTAGAAATACATCTGGGAAACCCACCTAGTCAAACTACTCCTGGGGTAGAAATACATCTGGGAAACCTACCTAGTCAAACTACTCCTGGGGTAGAAATACATCTGGGAAACCCACCTAGTCAAACTACTCCTGGGGTAGAAATACATCTGGGAAACCCACCTAGTCAAACTACTCCTGGGGTAGAAATACATCTGGGAAACCCACCTAGTCAAACTACTCCTGAGGTAGAAATACATCTGGGAAACCCACCTAGTCAAACTACTCCTGGGGTAAAAATACATCTGGGAAACCTACCTAGTCAAACTACTCCTGAGGTAGAAATACATCTGGGAAACCCACCTAGTCAAACTACTCCTGGGGTAGAAATACATCTGGGAAACCCACCTAGTCAAACTACTCCTGGGGTAGAAATACATCTGGGAAACCCACCTAGTCAAACTACTCCTGAGGTAGAAATACATCTGGGAAACCCACCTAGTCAAACTACTCCTGAGGTAGAAATACATCTGGGAAACCCACCTAGTCAAACTACTCCTGAGGTAAAAACACATACGTCACCTCCAGTTTAGGGTCCATTTACACCCCCAGAATACACACACGTCTGACAACATGGACATGTAGGACAGACAATAACTACAGGTAACTGACAAAATAAAGGAAACGCCAACATACAGGGTGTTTATAGGGGCGTTGGGTCACCACCAGCCAGAACGGCTTCAATACACCTCGACATAGATTCTACAAGTGTCTGGAACTCTATTGGAGGGATGAGACACCGTTCTTCCACGAGAAATTCCATCATTTGGTGTTTTGTTGATGATGGTGGAAAACGCTGTCTCAGGCACCGCTCCCCAATCATAAGTGTTCAATTGGGTTCAGATCTGGTGACTGAGACGGCCATGGCATATGGTTTTACATCATTTTCATGCTCATCTAATCGTTCAGTGACCACTCCAGCACTGTGGACGGGGGCATCGTCATCCTATGGGGGCATCGTCATCCTATGGGGGCATAGCCATGGTAGCCAAAATAATGACCTGCCCAGCATTATCATACATGACCTTACACATGATGGATTGTTAATTGCTTAATTAACTTCCGGAACCACACCTGCGTTTCAATATACTTTGTATCCCTCATTTACTCAAGTGTTTCCATTATTTTGGCAGTTACCTGTATACTGTTATGTTCTTTGTCTGATAAAACAAAGCCCTGGTCAGGAATACTGTCAGTGCCATTCATGAGCCCCCTTACAGCTGACAATCAAACTGTCTGACAGCCAACAGGTCACAAATATGAGCCCGTGAAAATAGATGACAGCTTAGTTTACAAATACAGAGTTAGCAGGGTGATACAACCAGGGCTACAGTATAAGACATAACAGAGATCTTCAATGTAACAAAACCATTTACTATATCTGAATTGGCACAAGATGTAATGCTTCTAGGCCCGTTTCCTGTCGCGAACTCGTCCCACTAACTGTCAACAGCATTCAGTAGATTGTGATATGTAAATGTAGTATTTTCAGCAGCATGCCGTTGTTCAAAAACCCACTCAATTTTAGAAAGAGAAACAGACCTATTGTTGATATGAAGGTAGTGTTGAACGCATCTTCGCTGAATCGGAAGAGAAGACATGTCTTGCCGACACCGCTGTCCCCGATGAGAAGCAATTTAAAAAGGTAATCATAGGTTTTCGCCATCTCTCCACCCTCGCTTCTTCCCGAAATTTGATTGAATGTCTGGACCGTTGCAAACAGTTTGTAGCTGCTATTCGCTGCTGGCTACACCTCTTCGTTACACTAACTAACCAAACAGTAACAGTACAGGAAAACGAGGCGGCGTTAGTTTAATGACGTAACACAAAATAGGCGGAGCAGAAGCAAGGAACCTAGGACGGAAGCGTGGTAGTCACTGGTTACCACAGCCACAAAGTCATCATTATTTCTAAACACTAGACTATTTCTCAAATGTCTCTTAAAATCAGATTTAAAACCTAACCCACACTACAAACCTTATGTTTAACCCTAAATTAAAAGACCAAACAGCTACTTTTTGTTTTCATTTTTTATATAGCCTATTTTTGTGTGGCAACGAGTGACAACCGGAAGCACCCTCTCATCTGGGTTGCCAAATTGGCAGTAATACTGTCACAATGAGGATGCGGACTGAATCAGCTGACAAATGTTTGACGATATTATGTAGGTCAAAGTGACGCCATAAACACAAATGGCTGATTTAGATAAGTAATCAAATCCCTGTGAACATTAATCCAACTTGCTTTGCAATAACAATACACTGTAACCTGTTAACAGGAAGAATGAGACGTCAGGCTTTAAGTCATGTAATCAAGTTTTTATGTATGGATCTCGAAACAGAAAAGAGCGAAATGACATGAGACACTGGTACAACACAATCCGTTCATGCACAGGAAACTGACCGGTAACAATAAATAAGAGTACATTGAAGCTGTTAGCATTACATTTACCGTTAAAAAAAAACCTAGCAATGATCAGAACCACTGCCGGACAACACAGGTGGAGTGCCACGTAGTATAGAGGCAAGAATAACTTTGGGGAAGTTTGCCCCATGAAATGATCATGTGAGTACAATTGTGCTTAAATACACCTTTAAGAGTGAATACCCATCCATATAGGGTGCGTTCCAGGTCGTGATTTATTGCAGTCACACTGCACAAATTATCGAATTTCTATTTCTAGAAAACTTGGAGAATTGTGCATTCTCAGGAACCTACATAAATATAATATAGTCATCTAAGATATGCGGCTGCATCGTAACTGCAGTACTGACGTCCTGGAACGCCCCCCCAGAGTCTTTAGGAGTAAGTTCAAAGCAGCGGTTGAATTATTATGAAGTCTTCAGAAATCAACAGTCGTCGTTTTCAGTCCATGTCTCGCACTCTACGGCAGATCTCCTCTGTAAACTCGGAGCACTTCGACTTCCCACCAAGGTCCCCGGTCAGCACCTGGGAGAGGATAAAAAAAACAGCCCAATTAATTCATTTGAAAAGCCAAAGCAGATTCTCCATACAATGACCAACTGAACAAAAATCTGGTCATGTTCAATCTACAGAAAAATACATAAAGAGCATTGGCACCCGGAAGGAGGTGTGGTTTCCAGGGGAGCCAACATATTATAAACCAACTAGCCAAACATCAACCATATAATCTGGCATCGGATCGAAGAGAGCAGACTCTCGGATCGAAGAGAGCAGACTCTCGGATCGAAGAGAGCAGACTCTCGGAGCGAAGAGAGCAGACTCTCGGAGCGGTCCTCCAAGAACAAGGAAGTACTACTTCTGCCCCTCCCCTTTCTAAATGTATTCTGGCGCCGATATGCAACAGCCACAATAGTCACTATTGGAGGTAATTAAAAAGCCAACTAGCCACCTTCTTGTCTCTGATGGTGTCGAAGCAGGCGGTCTCGATCTTCTTGCCGTAGTCGTGCATGCCCATGTGACGCAGCATCATCACGGCACTGAGCAGCAGAGCTGTAGGGTTGGCCATGTCCAGACCGGCTATGTCGGGGGCCGTCCCGTGGACCTGGATACCACAGGGGCAGAGGGACAATGTTAATACGTCTACGTTGTTCAGACGTTAAATGGTTGTTCAACACTGGAACAAGCTTCCATTAGAAATGGACAACTTATTTAAAATATATGACGTCTCGTATTAAAATTGTTTTGTTGAAAGAGGGAAGTCTTCAACAAAAACAAACATGTTTAGTTATTACACAATAGACTGTTTACAGGACGAGAAGCCTTGCGTTTTATCCAACAGTTGAGACAGAGTAGCTAAACATATTCAGATGATAAAAACAGCCAAGTAAAGAGCGAGACAAACCGATTCAAAAATGGCGACTCCATTGGCACCAATGTTTCCACTAGGAGTGACTCCCAGACCGCCAATAAGTCCAGCACACAGATCACTGCAATACATGACACACACTATCTGTAGTAGTAGCCACAGCCTTTAGTTAGCAGAATCATCTAGTCACATTAGCGCAACACAAATGAAAGACAGTATTAGGCCCAATAAGACCAAACTCTGCTAAGCTATTAATGTTTGAATTAACTTCTTTGGGAAAGGGGGGCGGTATTTGACGTCCGGATGAAAAGCGTGTCCAAAGTAAACTGCCTGCTACTCAGGCCCAGAAGCTAAGATATGCATATTATTAGTAGATTTGGATAGAAAACACTGAAGTTTCTAAAACTGTTTGAATCATGTCTGTGAGTAGAACAGAACTTATTTGGCAGGCGAAACCATTCAGATTTTTTTTTTTTTTTTTTTTTTTTTTTTTAGGTCACTCTTTTCAATGGGTTTTCATTGGGAATCCAGATTTCTTATCAACCTTCTTGCAGTTCCTATCGCTTCCACTGGATATCAACAGTCTTTAGAAATTGGTTGAGGTTTTTCCTTTGAGAAATGAAGAAGTAGCACTGTTCAGAACGAGGCTAGAGGGGAGTGTAGTCTTTGTTAGAGGCGCGTGACCTGAAAGCTCGCTACACTTTGTTTTCCTCCGGTATTGAACACAGTATGTCCCGCCTTAAATTTTATCGATTATTTACGTGAAAAAATACCTCAAGTTGTATTAGGAAAGTACTTCGAAATGTTTGGACAAAGCTTACAGGTAATGTATGAGACATTTTGTAGTCACGTTGCGCGAGTTGGAACTGGTGTTTTTCTGGATCAAACGCGCCAACTAAATGGACATTTTGGATATATATATATATCGACGGAATTAATCGAACAAAAGGACCATTTGTGATGTTTATGGGACATATTGGAGTGCCAACAGAAGAAGCTCGTCAAAGGTAAGGCATGAATTATATCTTTATTTCTGCGTTTTGTGTCGCACCTGCAGGGTTGAAATATGATTGTCTGTTTGTTTGCTGGGGTGCTGTAATCAGATAATAGCATCGTTCGCTTTCGCCGTAAAGCCTTTTTGAAATCTGACACGTTGGCTGGATTCATAACAAGTGTAGCTTTAATTTGGTGTATTGCACGTGTGATTTCATGAACGTTTAATTTTTATAGTAATTTATTTGAATTTGGCGCTCTGCATTTACTGGATTTTGGCCAGTTGGGACGCTAGTGTCCCACATATCCCAGAGAGGTTAGTAGCTTAAACAAATTGCATTCAATAGCGATTAATTAATATAGATACATGCAAATAAATAGTAACTGACCTGAGAATGTCACCATACAGGTTGGGCATCACCAGGACGTCAAACTGGGTGGGATCTTGCACCATCTGAAACATTCACCATGACAACCTGATTAAGCCCCGTTTCCATCTACCGCTCCAACTAGAGAACCTAATTAAGCCCCGTTTCCATCTACCGCTCCAACTAGAGAACCTGATTAAGCCCCGTTTCCATCTACCGCTCCAACTAGAGAACCTGATTAAGCCCCGTTTCCATCTCCAACATGAGAACCTGATTAAGCCCCGTTTCCATCTACCGCTCCAACTAGAGAACCTAATTAAGCCCCGTTTCCATCTCCAACATGAGAACCTGATTAAGCCCCGTTTCCATCTCCAACATGAGAACCTGATTAAGCCCCGTTTC
Organism: Salvelinus namaycush; assembly: GCF_016432855.1. Lineage (NCBI taxonomy): Eukaryota > Metazoa > Chordata > Actinopteri > Salmoniformes > Salmonidae > Salvelinus > Salvelinus namaycush. Next base: position 14,930 of record NW_024058671.1, read on the forward strand.
CATCTCCAACATGAGAACCTGATTAAGCCCCGTTTCCATCTCCAACAAGAGAACCTGATTAAGCCCCGTTTCCATCTACCGCTCCAACATGAGAACCTGATTAAGCCCCGTTTCCATCTACCGCTCCAACATGAGAACCTGATCAAGCCCCGTTTCCATCTACCGCTCCAACATGAGAACCTGATCAAGCCCCGTTTCCATCTACCGCTCCAACATGAGAACCTGATCAAGCCCCGTTTCCATCTACCGCTCCAACTAGAGAACCTAATTAAGCCCCGTTTCCATCTACTGCTCCAACATGAGAACCTGATTAAGCCCCGTTTCCATCTCCAACATGACAACCTGATTAATCCCAGTTTCCATCTCCAACATGAGAACCTGATCAAGCCCCGTTTCCATCTACCGCTCCAACTAGAGAACCTAATTAAGCCCCGTTTCCATCTACTGCTCCAACATGAGAACCTGATTAAGCCCCGTTTCCATCTCCAACATGACAACCTGATTAATCCCAGTTTCCATCTCCAACATGAGAACCTGATTAAGCCCCGTTTCCATCTCCAACATGAGAACCTAATTAAGCCCCGTTTCCATCTACCGCTCCAACATGACAACCTGATTAAGCCCCGTTTCCATCTCCAACATGAGAACCTGATTAAGCCCCGTTTCCATCTACCGCTCCAACATGACAACCTGATTAAGCCCCGTTTCCATCTACCGCTCCAACATGACAACCTGATTAAGCCCCGTTTCCATCTACCGCTCCAACATGAGAACGTGATTAAGCCCCGTTTCCATCTACCGCTCCAACATGACAACCTGATTAAGCCCCGTTTCCATCTCCAACATGAGAACCCGATCAAGCCCCGTTTCCATCTACCGCTCCAACATGAGAAACTCATTAAGCCTAATTTCGACCTTCTGCTTCCGGGTCATCTGCTAGGTCTGCGCCAACGGAATGATGCAATATCGAACAGCCACTCCCGTCGGCGTGGTCAAATCTCTGCATCCGCAAGGTCACCTTTCAAAGGGGAGGTACGCGGGAAACACGCCGATGGGAGCGGACTTTCGATTGAAGCGGTAAATTAGGCTTTAGACAGAGAACGTGATGTGCATCAAAACAGCGGCACGTAGGAAGAATAGTGTAAAGGAGTGTACGTACGTTGAGACACACCGTGTCCAGGTACATCTCAGTAAACTTGATGTCCTTGAAGTTTTCAGCCACCTCTCTGCATTTCCTCAGGAACAGCCCGTCCGACATCCTCCTGGTCACGTCAAAACACACCCGGCACGTTAGTTTAACGCCCGAATATTGGTGCCATTGATGTGCTCGTTCTGATATTTTTATTTCTTTCTTTAAAACATTTTTATTTGTGCGTATCGTTTTGTATTGCTAGGTATTACTGCACTGTGGGAACATAAGCATTTCACTGCACCTGCGATAACATCTGTTAAATATGTGAACGATTACATTTAATATCTCATCATTCTGTTTTGACTTGTAATTGACCCATGGTGATCATACATTTAGTCGATATTTGCTTGTCATTTTTTTTAAATGATCCACAACTGCACAATAAATTTAAAAAAAGGTACAATTTGTAATATTCCACAGCCTATTTGATTCTGGAGCTGTAGACTTACATGATGTTGGCTTTGTGAACGGCCGTGACGCTGCTTCTTTGGTTATTTCTTGCATACTCAAAGGCGTACTCAGCGATACGTCGACTGGCGTCTTCGGTGATGAGTTTGATGCTCTGAACTACGCCGTCAACAATCTACCAGAGAAGAGGACAATCACCCGAGTCTAAATCAAAACAGGACTTAATTAACCCCATACAGGATACAACATCTATTCACTTATGTCCTACTTTAGGTCCTAAAATGTGTCGAGGGACAGTAACAACTGGGAAAGACAACGGAGCTACTTTAAAAAGGATTTAACTGGAACAATGAAACTGGAAGAGAAGACGTATGAAAGGTATTCATAACATCACCGTGAGTGGAGGAACAAAAAGTACTCTCAGCCGGAGGTGACAACTACATACAATAGGATTTCACTGTAAAGGAAGTGACATCAAGAAATTCCAGATGTGCCATCTTAATTTGACCAGTATAACAGCAGGGAAGTAATCCTGCAGCAACAGGAAATTATGTGGATTATTAATTAAATTTTAATTTTTCTAAGGGTAGATACATTTTTCATTTGGGCAAATCAGGTCTGAAATTAAAAATTACAAACATTTAATACACTACAACATAGCAGTACCTGCTTAAAATTCTATGCGACAGAGTGATCAAATTAAGATAGCAGATATGTAGGAATAACAAACAATACCTTTAGTTGAAAAACTAAGTGAACAATGAAGGAGAACTGGAGAGAGAAGTTAATGAATATACACTACCGTTAAAGTTTGGGGTCACTTAGAAATGTCCTTGTTTCCATGAAAACAGACATGAAATGAGTTGCAAAATGAATAGGAAATATAGTCAAGAAGTTGACATGGTTATAAATAATGATTTTTAATTTAAATAATTGTGTCCTTCAAACTTTGCTTTCATCAAAGAATCCTCCATTTGCAGCAAACACAGCCTTGCAGACCTTTGGCATTGTAGTTGTCAATCTGATTTTATGCTTCCTGAAGCACCTCCCACAAGTTGGATTGGCTCGATGGGCACTTCTTACGTACCATACGGTCAAGCTGCTCCCACAACAGCTCAATAGTGTTGAGATCTGGTGACTGTGCTGGCCACTCCATTATAGACAGAACACCAGCTGACTGCTTCTTCCCTAAATAGTTCTTACATAGTTTGGAGCTGTGCTTTGGGTCATTGTCCTGTTGTAGGAGGAAATTATCTCCAATTAAGCACCGTCCACAGGGCAAAATGGAGTGATAGCCTTCCTTCTTCAAGATCCCTTTTACCCTTTACAAATCTCCCACTTTACACCACCAAACCACCCCCAGACCATCACATTGCCTGCACCATGCTTCACAGGTGGCGTCAAGCACTCCTCCAGAATCTTTTCATGTTCTTCTTTGTGATCCGAACACCTCAAACTTAGATTTGTCTGTTCATAACACTTTGTTCCAATGTTCCTCTGTCCAGTGTCTGTGTTCTTTTGCCCATCTTCATCTTTTCTTTTTATTGGCCAGTCTGAGATATGGCTTTTTCTTTGCAACTCTACCTAGAAGGCCAGCATCCCGGAGTCGCCTCTTCACTGTTGACTTTGAGACTGGTGTTTTGCGGGTACTATTTAATGAAGCTGTCAGTTGAGGCCTTGTGAGGCATCTGTTTCTCAAACTAGACACTAATGTACTTGTTCAGTTGTGCACCGGGGCCTCTCACTCCTCTTTCTATTCTGGTTAGAGCCAGTTTGCGCTGTTTTGTGAAGGGAGTAGTACACAGCGTTGTACGAGATCTTCAGTTTCTTGGCAATTTCTCACATGGAATAGCCTTCATTTCTCAGAACAAGAATAGATTGACGCGTTTCAGAAGAAAGTTTTGTTTCTGGCTATTTTGAGCCTGTAATCGAACCCACAAATGCTGTTGCTCCAGATACTCAACTAGTCTAAAGAAGGCCAGTTTTATTGCTTCTTTAATCAGGACAACAGTTTTCAGCTGTGCTAAGATAATTGCAAAAGAGTTTTCTAATGATCAACTAGACTTTTAAAATGATAAACTTGAATTAGCTAACAACGTGCCATTGGAACACAGGAATGATGGTTGCTGATAATGGGCCTCTGTACACCTATGTAGAAAAATCTGCCGTTTCCAGCTACAATAGTCATTTACAACATTAACAATGTCTGCACTGTATTTCTGATCAAGTTGATGTTATTTTAATGGACAAAATAAATGTGCTTTTCTTTCAAAAACAAGGACATTTCTAAGTGACCCCAAACTTTTGAACGGGAGTGTACATTAGGGCACGCCAGAGTTAGAGACTGAGGTGGTGGTCTGGTTAGTGAAGCTGCTGTTCCTCTGGCTTACCTAAGGAACACCTGGAGAATAACCAATCACCTGTGTGTGATGTGCCCTGTCCAACCCAGATAAAACAGTTTCAAAAACCGAGCACACGGATTCCACACAACACCACAGTGAAAATACGGACTGCTCAGCTCTCAGCCTTGAAACAGCTGCTTATCAAGAGCTGAAAACGACGAACCAGAGTAGTCACATCACAGTTAACGTGACTTTTCAGTCCCTGTCAAACCAACAAACCATTTGCACCCATTTCAGTGCTGACATTTGCTCTGAAATCTACACCAGATGCCCTAATGAAGACCCCACTCCAGTGTTGAAACACTGGGTCATGTTCAGCAGGGCACAACATAGCCATTAAAAAAATAATCACCTGAACATTCTTCTTGTACATGTTCAGGTAGGACCTCTTGTTTTGTTTCACCTCCATTTCAAAACGTTCTCTAGCGTTTCGTACCATTTCATACCGAATGAACACATCCCTGCATGTTAATGTTGTAAGACTATTCCCTCCAGAGGGGTTGACTACAAAGCAGGATCAAGGAGTTCGCTAGCTAACTTGACAATTTTTATTTTTTATTTAGAAAGATAAGTTTGAAATGGACTAAATGATTCAACAACCAAAAACACAGAAGTTCAGCTTTCTTTAACCCCCAAAAATCCATTGTTATTTCTGGTTGTTTCTCAAAGTTAGCTGGCTAACTCATTGATCCTGCTTTGTAGCGTACCCCTCTGGTCAGTAGGAGGGATCAGACAATTAAATTATTCTCCTGAACAAACATTCCAGCAAACATACGAGGTAGCTACTGCTGTGTGGTCTATCCCTCTGTAGTCAGTGTTAGCTGTAGACATTTTAACATACGAGGTAGCTACTGCTGTGTGGTCTATCCCTCTGTAGTCAGTGTTAGCTGTAGACATTTTAACATACGAGGTAGCTACTGCTGTGTGGTCTATCCCTCTGTAGTCAGTGTTAGCTGTAGACATTTTAACATACGAGGTAGCTACTGCTACGTGGTCTATCCCTCTGTAGTCAGTGTTAGCTGTAGACATTTTAACATACGAGGTAGCTACTGCTACGTGGTCTATCCCTCTGTAGTCAGTGTTAGCTGTAGACATTTTAACATACGAGGTAGCTACTGCTACGTGGTCTATCCCTCTGTAGTCAGTGTTAGCTGTAGACATTTTAACATACGAGGTAGCTACTGCTACGTGGTCTATCCCTCTGTAGTCAGTGTTAGCTGTAGACATTTTAACATACGAGGTAGCTACTGCTACGTGGTCTATCCCTCTGTAGTCAGTGTTAGCTGTAGACATTTTAACATACGAGGTAGCTACTGCTACGTGGTCTATCCCTCTGTAGTCAGTGTTAGCTGTAGACATTTTAACATACGAGGTAGCTACTGCTACGTGGTCTATCCCTCTGTAGTCAGTGTTAGCTGTAGACATTTTAACATACGAGGTAGCTACTGCTGTGTGGTCTATCCCTCTGTAGTCAGTGTTAGCTGTAGACATTTTAACATACGAGGTAGCTACTGCTACGTGGTCTATCCCTCTGTAGTCAGTGTTAGCTGTAGACATTTTAACATACGAGGTAGCTACTGCTACGTGGTCTATCCCTCTGTAGTCAGTGTTAGCTGTAGACATTTTAACATACGAGGTAGCTACTGCTGTGTGGTCTATCCCTCTGTAGTCAGTGTTAGCTGTAGACATTTTAACATACGAGGTAGCTACTGCTACGTGGTCTATCCCTCTGTAGTCAGTGTTAGCTGTAGACATTTTAACATACGAGGTAGCTACTGCTGTGTGGTCTATCCCTCTGTAGTCAGTGTTAGCTGTAGACATTTTAACATACGAGGTAGCTACTGCTACGTGGTCTATCCCTCTGTAGTCAGTGTTAGCTGTAGACATTTTAACATACGAGGTAGCTACTGCTGTGTGGTCTATCCCTCTGTAGTCAGTGTTAGCTGTAGACATTTTAACATACGAGGTAGCTACTGCTACGTGGTCTATCCCTCTGTAGTCAGTGTTAGCTGTAGACATTTTAACATACGAGGTAGCTACTGCTACGTGGTCTATCCCTCTGTAGTCAGTGTTAGCTGTAGACATTTTAACATACGAGGTAGCTACTGCTGTGTGGTCTATCCCTCTGTAGTCAGTGTTAGCTGTAGACATTTTAACATACGAGGTAGCTACTGCTGTGTGGTCTATCCCTCTGTAGTCAGTGTTAGCTGTAGACATTTTAACATACGAGGTAGCTACTGCTGTGTGGTCTATCCCTCTGTAGTCAGTGTTAGCTGTAGACATTTTAACATACGAGGTAGCTACTGCTGTGTGGTCTATCCCTCTGTAGTCAGTGTTAGCTGTAGACATTTTAACATACGAGGTAGCTACTGCTACATGGTCTATCCCTCTGTAGTCAGTGTTAGCTGTAGACATTTTAACATACGAGGTAGCTACTGCTACGTGGTCTATCCCTCTGTAGTCAGTGTTAGCTGTAGACATTTTACAGATTGACAGATTCACTTTGAAATCCACACATTTGAAAAGAATGGGTTTCACTCAAAACTTTGTCCCATTTCTCTCCTACTGAACGTCACCTTGGTAACCATAGCTACTTACTATGTGCTCGATTCCGCTGTACTCTCCCTCAGTGTTCTCTCTGATGGTGACCAGGTCCACGTCGGTGTAGGGGGTCTTGTAGCCCTCGATGGACACGCAGGGACGCACGTTGGCGTACAGGTCAAAGGTCTTCCTGAGTAGCAGGTTCATGGAGGGGTGGCCGGCTGCGATGGGGGTCTTCAGGGGGCCTACACACAGAGGGGGAGGTTAAAAGTCCAATGCAGACCTTTTTATCTCAATATCAAATCATTTCAATGTGATCGTTTTCAATTTGAAAACAAAAATAGCTTCTTAGCAGAGAGCAAATTCTCAGGACCGTCTGTGATTGATCTGAGTGGTGAGGGGAAAACTGAAAACTAGCTGTTATTGGCAGAGAGGTGATGTCACCAGACAGACTAAACTCCATCCCACCACAACATTTCAGGTGACGTCACCAGACAGACTAAACTCCATCCCACCACAACATTTCAGGTGAGGTCACCAGACAGACTAAACTCCATCCCACCACAACATTTCAGGTGAGGTCACCAGACAGACTAAACTCCATCCCACCACAACATTTCAGGTGAGGTCACCAGACAGACTAACCTCCATCCCACCACAACATTTCAGGTGAGGTCACCAGACAGGCTAACCTCCATTTCAGGTGAGGTCACCAGACAGACTAAACTCCATCCCACCACAACATTTCGGGTGAGGTCACCAGACAGACTAAACTCCATCCCACCACAACATTTCAGGTGAGGTCACCAGACAGGCTAACCTCCATTTCAGGTGAGGTCACCAGACAGACTAAACTCCATCCCACCACAACATTTCAGGTGAGGTCACCAGACAGACTAACCTCCATCCCACCACAACATTTCAGGTGAGGTCACCAGACAGACTAAACTCCATCCCACCACAACATTTCAGGTGAGGTCACCAGACAGACTAACCTCCATCCCACCACAACATTTCAGGTGAGGTCACCAGACAGACTAACCTCCATCCCACCACAACATTTCAGGTGAGGTCACCAGACAGACTAAACTCCATCCCATCACAACATTTCAGGTGAGGTCACCAGACAGACTAACCTCCATCCCATCACAACATTTCAGGTGACGTCACCAGACAGACTAAACTCCATCCCATCACAACATTTCAGGTGAGGTCACCAGACAGACTAACCTCCATCCCACCACAACATTTCAGGTGAGGTCACCAGACAGACTAACCTCCATCCCACCACAACATTTCAGGTGAGGTCACCAGACAGACTAACCTCCATCCCACCACAACATTTCAGGTGAGGTCACCAGACAGACTAACCTCCATCCCATCACAACATTTCAGGTGACGTCACCAGACAGACTAACCTCCATCCCATCACAACATTTCAGGTGACGTCACCAGACAGACTAAACTCCATCCCATCACATTTCAGGTGAGGTCACCAGACAGACTAACCTCCATCCCATCACAACATTTCAGGTGAGGTCACCAGACAGGCTAAACTCCATCCCATCACAACATTTCAGGTGAGGTCACCAGACAGGCTAAACTCCATCCCACCACAACATTTCAGGTGAGGTCACCAGACAGACTAACTAACAGACTTACACACCGACCACCTGACCTCTAGACGGGCTTACACACCAGCCACCTGACCTCTAGACGGGCTTACACACCAGCCACCTGACCTCTAGACGGGCTTACACACCTGACCTCTAGACGGGCTTTCCCACCGGCCACCTGACCTCTAGACGGGCTTTCCCACCTGACCTCTAGACGGGCTTTCACACCGGCCACCTGACCTCTAGACGGGCTTACACACTGGCCACCTGACCTCTAGACGGGCTTTCCCACCTGACCTCTAGACGGGCTTTCACACCGGCCACCTGACCTCTAGACGGGCTTACACACTGGCCACCTGACCTCTAGACGGGCTTACACACCAGCCACCTGACCTCTAGACGGGCTTACACACCTGACCTCTAGACGGGCTTTCCCACCGGCCACCTGACCTCTAGACGGGCTTTCCCACCTGACCTCTAGACGGGCTTTCACACCGGCCACCTGACCTCTAGACGGGCTTACACACTGGCCACCTGACCTCTAGACGGGCTTTCCCACCTGACCTCTAGACGGGCTTTCACACCGGCCACCTGACCTCTAGACGGGCTTACACACTGGCCACCTGACCTCTAGACGGGCTTTCCCACCTGACCTCTAGACGGGCTTTCACACCGGCCACCTGACCTCTAGACGGGCTTTCCCACCGGCCACCTGACCTCTAGACGGGCTTTCCCACCTGACCTCTAGACGGGCTTACACACCGGCCACCTGACCTCTAGACGGGCTTACACACTGGCCACCTGACCTCTAGACGGGCTTTCCCACCTGACCTCTAGACGGCCTTACACACCGGCCACCTGACCTCTAGACGGGCTTTCCCACCTGACCTCTAGACGGGCTTTCACACCGGCCACCTGACCTCTAGACGGTGTTTCTGCATCGTTTACCCACCAATCCTGTTAACACTACATCTCTCATCAAGGCCGTGTCCCATTCAATCCCTACTATCCTCTATGAACCCATAGGCTACTATCCCCTATAAAGCCTACACACTATCCCCTATAAAGCCTACACACTATCCCCTATAAAGCCTACACACTATCCCCTATAAAGCCTACACACTATCCCCTATATACTATATCCCCTACATACTAACCCCTACACACTAACCCCTACACACTAACCCCTACACACTAACCCCTACATACTAACCCCTACATACTATATCCCCTATATATACTATATCCCCTACACACTATATCCCCTACACACTATATCCCCTACACACTAACCCCTATATACTAACCCCTATATACTATATCCCCTATATATACTAACCCCTACACACTATCCCCTACACACTATCCCCTATATACTATCCCCTATATACTATCCCCTATATACTATCCCCTATATACTATCCCCTATATACTATCCCCTACATACTATCCCCTACACACTATCCCCTATATACTATCCCCTATAAAGCCTCCACACTATCCCCTATAAAGCCTCCACACTATCCCCTATAAAGCCTCCACACTATCCCCTATAAAGCCTACACACTAACCCCTATATACTATCCCCTATGATGCCGCCTGCATGACGGTCTTTATTCCAGCTGACTTCCGTACATTATGTCCATCATGACCATGCAGGTATCTACTACCATAGATGTCCATAGGATCTCTGTGGCTGCTTCCTACCTTTTAACCCGATCAGGGTCCTGTCCATAGACTCCTTACAGTCTGGAGGGATCATCCATCTACCTCCTGGGCCCTGGATAGCCGTCACATTCCTCTCCTCCCACTGGATGGGAACCTAACGGGTGGTAGGGAGAAGAGACAGAATGGTACAGAAAGGACTCGGGTTGAATGTTTTGTCAAACTTTCCATGCAAATGGCATGTTCTGCTGTTAACCCTACACTTTGCTGTGTGTGAGAGAGAGAGAGTTTGACAGCTTTTCCAGCTTACCTTAGCAGACTCGAAAATCTTCATGACAGCCACAGATATTTCTGGACCGATTCCATCCCCAGGAATTAATGTAACCGTTTGCAGCTGTAAAGAGAAAACAAACCCCTTTTTAAATCTGTTTTAGAGGGATTACATATTAGCACTAAACACTGGATCATGAATTGCATCATTTCAGCCAATGAGGGAGAAGTTCATAAAAGACTGGTGTAGACTTGTCTATTTGTCAGTCCATGACTTACCCCCCTTCTGAAACATACCGTCGGTCTCTTTGCCGCCCCCACGACGTGAGAGAGCTGAAGGAGGAGGATAAACGGAAGGTTAAATTACTACCGCGCAGATACATTGTATCACAACAACATCCACACACTGCATCTCTAGTCTAGTGTGATTGAATCAGAAAACATATTGACAAACAACTAAATGTCACTTGTCAAGCATTGGGCAGATAAAAAGTGGTTGGTTAATAGCATAGCTCGCTACGATGGTAGCAGGACAAGGACACGCGCACAGTAAAGGCCTCACGGAAAACCATGGAAACAACATTATACAACCAACAAAGTCATTCGAGCACGAACTTACATTAGACAAACATAAATCCAATACATGGCCAAGTTAATTCGATTATCTTTACGCTGACAAACGGCATTTTCTTACCATTGACCTCCACACGTTGCTAGCCATACTCCTGTGTTAGTGGTCCTACACCGCTCTGCCGTTAACGGGACTTCCGGGGTGGAAAACGATGACGTTGTCAGAGCGACTACTTACGTTTCTAGATCGGATTTCTTTTTTTATCATAAGCAATGTATCTAATGTCTGTTTATCTTAATACAACATCGTGAAACAAATCCGTGATGAAAGCATTTCAATAAAATAATACATGTTGAAGAGTACTGTTTTTGATCGACATAATGTCTACTTTGCGGTGGTGTAAAGTATTTAAGTAAAAATACTTTAAAGTACTAGTTTTGGATCGTTTTCGGTATCTGTACTTTACTATTTATATTTTTGCCTACTTTTACTTCACTAAATTCCTTAAGAAAATAAAGTAATTTTTACTCAATACATTTTCCCTGACACCCAAAAGTACTAGTTACATTTTGAATGCTTAGCAGGACAGGAAAATGGTACAATTCACGCACTTATCAAGAGAACATCCCTGGTCATCCCTACTGCCTCTGATCTGGAGGACTCACGAAACACAAATGCTTCGTTTGTAAATTATGTCATTACATTTACTTTTAATACTTAAGTATATTTAAAACCAAATACATTTAGACTTTTACTCAAATAGTATTTTACTGGGTGACTTTTACTTGAGTCATTTTCTATGAAGGTATTTTTTGTTTTACTCAAGTATGACAATTGGTTCCACCACTGCTACTTTGTTGTACAACTGTGTCAAACTCATTCCCAGAGGGCCGAGCGTCTGCGGGTTTTCGCTCCTCCCTTGTATTTGATTGATGAATTAAGGTCCCCAATTAGTAAGGAACTCCCCTCACCTGGTTGTCTAGGTCTTCATTGAAAGGAACAACTAAAAACCAGCAGACACTAGGCCCCTTAAACTCAACTCTGGACCTTGAAACCAGATCCACTGCGTTTTTTACCCTAATCAGGGACTGATTTAGACCTTAGACACCAGGTGGGTCAACTAATTATCAGGTAGAACAGAAAACCAGCAGACTCATAGTGCAGGTTTCCCCCAAACTCAGTCCTGGAGTCCCCCACCTGGATGCATGCTTTGCTTCCCCCCCCCCCCTAGCATTGACTACACAATCAAAACTTGGTTATTTGAATCAGCTGTGTAGTGCTAAAGCAACAACCAAAACGTGCACCCAGGGGGGGCCAGGACCGGGTTTGGGAAACCCTGTAGAAGGCTAACAGTGGAATAGCCCTGCATTAGGTCCTCCCTTGAATGAGTTTGAGACCCCTGATACATCCTCCATCCAATTCTTTCTACAGTACATATCTCCACCACCAGATGGCAGGCTTCCCTTCTCTTTATTCACCACGCTAGCTTCATCTGTAGAGAAACAAATTCAGACCATGGATATAACCAATAGGACTACAGATTGACCTTTATGGGTATAACCTATTATTATAGGACTACAGATTGACCTTTATGGGTATAACCTATTATTAAAGGACTACAGATTCAGACCTTTATGGGTATAACCTATTATTAAAGGAATACAGATTCAGACCTTTATGGATCTAACCTATTACTAAAGGACTACAGATTCAGACCTTTATGGGTATAACCTATTACTAAAGGACTACAGATTCAGACCTTTATGGGTATAACCTATTACTAAAGGACTACAGATTCAGACCTTTATGGGTCTAACCTATTACTAAAGGACTACAGATTCAGACCTTTATGGGTATAACCTATTACTAAAGGACTACAGATTCAGACCTTTATGGGTATAACCTATTATTAAAGGACTACAGATTCAGACCTTTTATGGGTATAACCTATTATTATAGGACTACAGATTCAGACCTTTATGGGTATAACCTATTATTATAGGACTACAGATTCAGACCTTTATGGGTATAACCTATTATTATAGGACTACAGATTCAGACCTTTATGGGTATAACCTATTATTATAGGACTACAGATTCAGACCTTTATGGGTATAACCTATTATTAAAGGCCACAGGGTTTTATCTACATTTTTTGTAGCTGTGCAACTAGAGTAGACAAAACTCTACATCACCTTTACTCCACACACAGAGACACATTCAAAGCTCTCCCTCGCCCTCCATTTGGCAAATCTGACCATAACTCTATCCTCCTGATTCCTGTTTACAAGCAAAATCTCAAACAGGAAGTACCAGTGAGAAGCTCAATACGGAAGTCGTCCAATGATGCTAAGCTACAGGACTTTTTCGGTTGCACAGACTGGAATATTTTCCGGGATTCATCCGATGGCATTGAGGCGATTCGAACCTACCAGATGAGCTAAATGCCTTCTATGCTTGCTTCGAGGCAAGCAACACTGAACCATGCATGAGAGTACCAGCTGTTCTGGGCGACTGTGTGATCACAGTCCAGGGGCCATATCATTATCACATGTAAAGTAACCTACTACTGTAGGTGTCATATAATTACCACATGTAAAGTAACCTACTACTGTAGGTGCCATATAATTATTACATGTAAAGTTGCCTACTACTGTAGGGGCCATATAATTATTACATGTAAAGTAGCCTACTACTGTAGGGGCCATGTAATTATCACATGTAACAGGGGCATGTGCCTCCATAAGTGAACTACAGCAATCATGTGATTTGGAACTGTGAGCTTATTGGTCTGTTAGAATTAATTGGTTGTGTGCTGTGATAGGTTGCAGGTATGAAGACACCTATTCCTATAAAATAGTGGCTAATTTCCTGTTCTGTAAATCTGCAGAGAGAAGAGAGAAAGACAGACTGGTAGCCTGCAAGCTGAAGTTAATTCACAGTTCACACATTTTCTATCCAGTCTCTCTGTTATGTTAATGTTTCACATGTAAGTATCCTGAATACATTGGTACAAAGGGCTTGCCTATTTTATTAGCATTTACCAGTCTAGGCAGTCTTCGACATTTGTCCTTACTAGTATTGTGTAATCTTCTCTGTGAGTCATTTAAACTGCGATTACATTTTAAAACTACAGATTCCTCTAAGGATATTATTCATATTTCTTAATAGTTTTATATTCAAAACTATAGTGACATCTGTTAGATCTATATAGGGTAGATTTCGTTAGATCTATATACAGTAGCTTCCGTTAGATCTCTATACAGTAGCTTCCGTTAGATCTCTATACAGTAGCTTCCGTTAGATCTATATACAGTAGCTTCCGTTAGATCTCTATACAGTAGCTTCCGTTAGATCTATATACAGTAGCTTCCGTTAGATCTATATACAGTAGCTTCCGTTAGATCTCTATACAGTAGCTTCCGTTAGATCTCTATACAGTAGCTTCCGTTAGATCTCTATACAGTAGCTTCCGTTAGATCTATATACAGTAGCTTCCGTTAGATCTCTATACAGTAGCTTCCGTTAGATCTATATACAGTAGCTTCCGTTAGATCTATATAACAGTAGCTTCCGTTAGATCTCTATACAGTAGCTTCCGTTAGATCTATATACAGTAGCTTCCGTTAGATCTCTATACAGTAGCTTCCGTTAGATCTATATACAGTAGCTTCCGTTAGATCTATATACAGTAGCTTCCGTTAGATCTATATACAGTAGCTTCCGTTAGATCTCTATACAGTAGCTTCCGTTAGATCTATATACAGTAGCTTCCGTTAGATCTATATACAGTAGCTTCCTCTAGATCTCTATACAGTAGCTTCCGTTAGATCTCTATACAGTAGCTTCCGTTAGATCTATATACAGTAGCTTCCGTTAGATCTATATACAGTAGCTTCCGTTAGATCTATATACAGTAGCTTCCGTTAGATCTCTATACAGTAGCTTCCGTTAGATCTATATACAGTAGCTTCCGTTAGATCTCTATACAGTAGCTTCCGTTAGATCTATATACAGTAGCTTCCGTTAGATCTATATACAGTAGCTTCCGTTAGATCTATATACAGTAGCTTCCGTTAGATCTCTATACAGTAGCTTCCGTTAGATCTATATACAGTAGCTTCCGTTAGATCTCTATACAGTAGCTTCCTCTAGATCTCTATACAGTAGCTTCCGTTAGATCTATATAACAGTAGCTTCCGTTAGATCTATATACAGTAGCTTCCGTTAGATAACAGTAGCTTCCGTTAGATCTATATAACAGTAGCTTCCGTTAGATCTCTATACAGTAGCTTCCGTTAGATCTCTATACAGTAGCTTCCGTTAGATCTATATACAGTAGCTTCCGTTAGATCTATATACAGTAGCTTCCGTTAGATTTACTGTATATAGCTTCTAATGGTGTTTTTAAAAGCAGCGTAGTGTCGCACCATATACGTTTCCATAGGAACCCATCACATAGCTGAACAGATCTGACCCACTTGGCTGCCTAAATGACGCCGCCTGCTGGCTCGTTTTGGTCTGCAACGGTAGGCTACGGTATCGGGTGTAACATCCTGAAACACTCCAGTGATGAGACAACATTCAACAAGGGCAGAGTCAGTGGTACCCTGCCTACCCTCGCCCCGCTGCCGCTCCAAGGATGCAGGGAAAGGAATATATTTGTCTTTTTCGTCACACCTCTTTACAAAATCCCCTGTTCGGAAACGAGGTTTAGGCCTACTTTCTTTGCGAATTTCTAATCAACGCGTTTTTGTTCGTTAAATCCACGTTGGGTTTTTATGAATCAAATCTTTCACAAGATAATGCGATGATGTCGTCTTAAATGACTGAAACAGAAATAAGCACGTCACGAACGTCCAATGTAATGTATCTGTGTGATGGGGAAAATACTCAACCAGGATGGGTAATAAGCAAACGATATTTACTGATGAACAGTTCGAGGCATATCAGGTAAAATGTGTTCAAATATCTTTTTCTTTATCTCGTTTAGGCTACTTAATTTCCATATTGTCATATCAAATACATGTAACATTCAACAATATTTATTGTGGATTAAGTAGCTTAGATAGGCCAATTTATGTTTATTAACCCATATTCTTAATCGAAACCCTCAGGAAATTAATCTGGCATGATGAATTGCAAATTACCATAATGCAAATAAGTTTATAGTCAGGCAAATGTATCTTTCTTATACACACTGTGAGAATTTTCCGTGCGCTATAGTTGTTTATTGTTGGGGGGTTGAGATAAATCCCAGGTTGGTGGACTATTGGCTATGGACTGTCCCAAACGGCACTCTATTCCCTATTACCAGAACCCTTATCAAAAGTAGTGCGCTGTATAGGAAATAGGATGTCATTTAGCACGTCATTTAAATTATCGCTGTGGTGTACGGTTTGGGTACCACCAAACAAAGGAATAAATGTGCTCGTTTCATAATAGCGCCACGTAAACCTGTGTGTGATTTGATTTGTAGTAAACCTCATCTAAACTCTCCCAGGGTTTAGTGCCCAATGGTTGGCATCAAATGAGGGCGGCTGCCACACCGCCCATCTTTTAAACCCGCTCTCTTTTTGTTCTGCTAGTCGAGTCTGTTCATTCAAACGGGATTTTAACGTTCCTTTGTCTCTTTCCAGGACTGCACATTCTTCACACGCAAAGAAATCCTACAGTAAGTGTAATTTATACAGTACATGTGCTTTACCGTCCATATTTTAACACAATGGATCTGAGGCTGTTAATTGCACTTCCCTTTATTAATGAAACACATGATGACCATGGACTGAGTCTGCAATGGCTACTTAACCCAGTGAGCACAAGACGTTGAAAATACGTATTGTCTTGTGCTCGTAGGAATTATTGTCACACAGCATAGGAGATTGGTGGCAGCTTCATTTGGGAGAACGGGCTTGTGGTAATGACTGGAGCGGAATTGGTGGAATGGCATCAAATACATCAAAAACATGGTTTCCATGGTTTCCGGGTGATTGATGCCATTCCGTTGGCTCCGTTCCGGCCATTATTATGAGCCGTCCTCCCCTCAGCAGCCTCTGTGGAACCAGTCCAGTATTTAGAATTCACAAACTAAAAATGGGTCAACGTAATTCTTTCCATTGGAAACCAAGCCCAGCCAGCAGCTGCAACCTTCATTAGTTTAACCAAATGTAACCTATGTGAAATGGCTAGCTAGTTAGCGGTGGTGTGCGCTAATAGCGTTTCAATCGGAGACGTCACTCGCTTTGAGACCTTGAAGTAGTGGTTCCCCTTGCTCTGCAAGGGCCGCGGCTTTTGTGGAGCGATGGGTAACGATGCTTCGGGTGACTGTTGTTGATGTGTGCAGAGGGTCCCTGGTTCGCGCCCGAGGCGAGGGGACGGACGTAAAGTTAAACTGTTACACAAAGCCCAGCTACCAGCTGCAGCTTCATGAAATAAAGGTTCAAATCTCACCTTTCTGGTAAAACTGTTTTTAAGCTAGTTTCCCGCAGCTCTACACATTTTGCCATGGGGCTGAGAGAATGTTGTTCGTTTTAAACCTAATTTCCTGCAATTCTACACATTTTGCCATGGGGCTGAGAGAAAATGTGCAAGTTTTAATGGAAATTTCCTGAAATTCTACACATTTTTCCATGGCTTATGCCATGTTCTGAAACCTGTGTCACACGAAGCAATTTGGACGCAATTTCTGTTGCCGATGCAAGTTACAAGTGACATCCTCAACTTTGCTGAAACACAAACCTGTCACACATCACATCGTGTTTTCATAAATTATTTGTTTATCCAAATGTTTAGTAATTGTAACCACATCAATATAGACAGCTAGTTGCCTATT
The DNA here is from genome assembly GCF_016432855.1 of Salvelinus namaycush. Lineage (NCBI taxonomy): Eukaryota > Metazoa > Chordata > Actinopteri > Salmoniformes > Salmonidae > Salvelinus > Salvelinus namaycush. The sequence continues at coordinate 32,427 of NW_024058671.1, forward strand.
TGCCAACCATGTTTTTGATGTATTTGATACCATTGATGATGAGCTGAGTTAATCTAGCTAGCTAGTGCAGCTCATGTTAAACAATTTACAGTTGAAGTCGGAAGTTTACATACACTTAGGTTGGAGTCATTAAAACTCATTTTTCAACCACTCCACAAATTTCTTGTTAACAAACTATAGTTTTGGCAAGTTGGTTAGGACATCTACTTTGTGCATGACACAAGTCATTTTTCCAACAATTGTTTACAGACAGATTATTTCACTTATAATTCACTGTATCACAATTCCAGTTAGTCAGAAGTTTACATACACTAAGTTGACTGTGCCTTTAAACAGCTTGGAAAATTCCAGAAAAGTATGTCATGGCTTTAGAAGCTTCTGATAGGCTAATTGACATCATTTGAGTCAATTAGAGGTGTACCTGTGGATGTATTTCAAGGCCTACCTTCAAACTCAGTGCCTCTTTGTTTGACATCATGGGAAAATCAAAAGAAATCAGCCAAGACCTCAGAAAAAAAATTGTAGACCTCCACAAGTCAGGTTCATCCTTGGGAGCAATTTCCAAACGCCTGAAGGTACCACGTTCATCTGTACAAACAGTAGTACGCAAGTATAAACACCATGGGACCACGCAGTCGCAAAATGGCTTAAGAACAACAAAGTCAAGGTATTGGAGTGGCCATCACAAAGCCCTGACCTCAATCACATAGAAAATAGTGGACAGAACTGAAAAAGCGTGTCCGAGCAAGGAGGCCTACAAACCTGACTCAGTTACACCAGCTCTGTCAGGAGGAATGGGCCAAAATTCACCCAACTTATTGTGGGAAGCTTGTGGAAGGCTACCCGAAACGTTTGACCCAAGTAAAACATTTTAAAGGCAATGCTATCAAATACTAATTGAGTGTATGTAATCTTCTGACCCACTGGGAATGTGATGAGAGAAATAAAAGCTGAAATAAATAATTCTTTCTACTATTATTCTGACATTTCACATTCTTAAAATAAAGTGGTGATCCTAACTGACCTACAACAGGGAATTTTTATGAGGATTAAATGTCAGGAATTGTGAAACTGAGTTTAAATGTATTTGGCTAAGGTGTAAACTTCCGACTTCAACTGTAAGTATTTGGACGAGCAATGTTGGAGCGGCATAGACTAAAATACAGTAGATTAGAATACAGTATATACATATGAGATGAGTAATGCAAAATAGGTAAACATTATTAAAGTGACTAGTGTTCCATTATTAAATTGGCCAGTGATTTCAAGTCTATGTATATGGGGCAGCAGCCTCTAATGGGCTGGTGATGGCTGTTGAACAGTCTGATGGCCTTGAGATAGAAGCTGTTGAACAGTCTGATGGCCTTGAGATAGAAGCTGTTGAACAGTCTGATGGCCTTGAGATAGAAGCTGTTTTTCAGTCTCTCGGTCCCAGCTTTGATGCACCAAGGATGTTTTATTTATTTAATCTATTTTAGAATGAGGCTGTAAAGTATTTTTTGGGTTGTTGAAAAAGTCAAGGGGTCTGACTACTTTCCAAATGTAGCGTATATCATATTTTTTGTAGAAACTAATTTCAGCTGGCACTACCCATTCTTCTTTTCTCTGCCACCTACATTTGTGCATTCAGCTAACTCCTAGTGTCCAGTCCACACTGCCTTGCCTGTGTGCTTTCAGCTAACTCCTAGTGTCCAGTCCACACTGCCTTGCCTGTGTGTTTTCAGCTAACTCCTAGTGTCCAGTCCACACTGCCTTGCCTGTGTGCTATCAGCTAACTCCTAGTCTCTAGTCCACACTGCCTTGCCTGTGTGCTATCAGCTAACTCCTAGTCTCTAGTCCACACTGCCTTGCCTGTGTGCTTTCAGCTAACTCCTAGTGTCCAGTCCACACTGCCTTGCCTGTGTGCTATCAGCTAACTCCTAGTCTCTAGTCCACACTGCCTTGCCTGTGTGCTATCAGCTAACTCCTAGTCTCTAGTCCACACTGCCTTGCCTGTGTGCTATCAGCTAACTCCTAGTCTCTAGTCCACACTGCCTTGCCTGTGTGCTTTCAGCTAACTCCTAGTGTCCAGTCCACACTGCCTTGCCTGTGTGCTATCAGCTAACTCCTAGTCTCTAGTCCACACTGCCTTGCCTGTGTGTTTTCAGCTAACTCCTAGTCTCTAGTCCACACTGCCTTGCCTGTGTGTTTTCAGCTAACTCCTAGTCTCTAGTCCACACTGCCTTGCCTGTGTGTTTTCAGCTAACTCCTAGTCTCTAGTCCACACTGCCTTGCCTGTGTGCTATCAGCTAACTCCTAGTCTCTAGTCCACACTGCCTTGCCTGTGTGCTATCAGCTAACTCCTAGTCTCTAGTCCACACTGCCTTGCCTGTGTGTTTTCAGCTAACTCCTAGTCTCTAGTCCACACTGCCTTGCCTGTGTGCTATCAGCTAACTCCTAGTCTCCAGTCCACACTGCCTTGCCTGTGTGCTATCAGCTAACTCCTAGTCTCTAGTCCACTGCCTTGCCTGTGTGCGTTCAGCTAACTCCTAGTCTCTAGTCCACTGCCTTGCCTGTGTGCTATCAGCTAACTCCTAGTCTCTAGTCCACTGCCTTGCCTGTGTGCTATCTGCTAACTCCTAGTCTCCAGTCCACACTGCCTTGCCTGTGTGCTATCAGCTAACTCCTAGTCTCTAGTCCACTGCCTTGCCTGTATGGTTTCAGCTAACTCCTAGTCTCTAGTCCACTGCCTTGCCTGTGTGCTATCAGCTAACTCCTAGTCTCTAGTCCACACTGCCTTGCCTGTGTGCTATCAGCTAACTCCTAGTCTCCAGTCCACACTGCCTTGCCTGTGACTTGGAGTGTCTCCAAAGACAGTTCATCCCTCTCTCTCTCTCCCTCCCTTTCTCCCTCTCTCTCTCTCTCTCTCTCCCTCCCTCCCTGTCTCCCTCTCTCTCTCTCTCTCTGTCTCCCTCCCTCCCTCTCTCCCTCTCTGTCTCCCGCCCTCCCTCCCTCCCTTCCTCCCGTTCTCCCTCCCTCCCTAATCCGTTGTTCTCTCTTTTTGCTGGCCTCAGTATTCTAAAGCAATGAAATTCCTGAAGGGTTTGCTAGTGCCCTTCCAGAATGACTTATGGTTGGAAATCGCTCCCCGCTTACAATTAAAAACCTGTAGGAGCTTGTTTTTGTGTGTGTGTTTTTTTAAACCAATGGCCATTTGTTTTCTTGAAATATACTGTAGGTCAGAGCCTCTTCAATAATCCTCTGAAGTTGCAAAGCTGCATCGGCAACATTAAAATTACGTATTGGATGTAGATTCCTATTAACACACACTTATTGTCTTTTGATGCGTTGTAGATGACCACTGTGTAGTGTAGTGCAGGCTGTTTGCTGATAGTTGCAGACTAATTTGCTATAATACTCTGTAGTCTCTGCTTGTTAATCAGACTGATACATCTGTCTATAATACTCTGTCCTCTCTCCTTGTTAATCAGACTGATACACCTGTCTATAATACTCTGTCCTCTCTCCTTGTTAATTAGACTGATACGTCTGTCTATAATACTCTGTACTCTCTCCTTGTTAATCAGACTGATACATCTGTCTATAATACTCTGTCCTCTCTCCTTGTTAATCAGACTGATACACCTGTCTATAATACTCCCTACTGTCTCCTTGTTAATCAGACTGATACACCTGTCCTCTCTCCTTGTTAATCAGACTGATACACCTGTCTATAATACTCTGTCCTCTCTCCTTGTTAATCAGACTGATACATCTGTCTATAATACTCTGTCCTCTCTCCTTGTTAATCAGACTGATACACCTGTCTATGATACTCTGTCCTCTCTCCTTGTTAATCAGACTGATACACCTGTCTATAATACTCCGTAGTCTCTCCTTGTTAATCAGACTGATACACCTGTCTATAATACTCTGTCCTCTCTCCTTGTTAATCAGACTGATACACCTGTCTATAATACTCCGTAGTCACTCCTTGTTAATCAGACTGATACGTCTGTCTATAATACTCTGTCCTCTCTCCTTGTTAATCAGACTGATACATCTGTCTATAATACTCTGTCGTCTCTCCTTGTTAATCAGACTGATACGTCTGTCTATAATACTCTGTAGTCTCTCCTTGTTAATCAGACTGATACACCTGTCTATAATACTCCGTAGTCTCTCCTTGTTAATCAGACTGATACGTCTGTCTATAATACTCTGTCCTCTCTCCTTGTTAATCAGACTGATACACCTGTCTATAATACTCCGTAGTCTCTCCTTGTTAATCAGACTGATACGTCTGTCTATAATACTCTGTCCTCTCTCCTTGTTAATCAGACTGATACATCTGTCTATAATACTCTGTCCTCTCTCCTTGTTAATCAGACTGATACGTCTGTCTATAATACTCAGTAGTCTCTCCTTGTTAATCAGACTGATACGTCTGTCTATAATACTCAGTAGTCTCTCCTTGTTAATCAGACTGATACATCTGTCTATAATACTCTGTCCTCTCTCCTTGTTAATCAGACTGATACGTCTGTCTATAATACTCTGTAGTCTCTCCTTGTTAATCAGACTGATACATCTGTCTATAATACTCCCTACTGTCTCCTTGTTAATCAGACTGATACATCTGTCTATAATACTCTGTCCTCTCTCCTTGTTAATCAGACTGATACGTCTGTCTATAATACTCTGTCCTCTCTCCTTGTTAATCAGACTGATACGTCTGTCTATAATACTCTGTCCTCTCTCCTTGTTAATCAGACTGATACATCTGTCTATAATACTCTGTCCTCTCTCCTTGTTAATCAGACTGATACGTCTGTCTATAATACTCCGTAGTCTCTCCTTGTTAATCAGACTGATACATCTGTCTATAATACTCCCTACTGTCTCCTTGTTAATCAGACTGATACATCTGTCTATAATACTCTGTCCTCTCTCCTTGTTAATCAGACTGATACGTCTGTCTATAATACTCTGTAGTCTCTCCTTGTTAATCAGACTGATACATCTGTCTATAATACTCTGTCCTCTCTCCTTGTTAATCAGACTGATACGTCTGTCTATAATACTCTGTCCTCTCTCCTTGTTAATCAGACTGATACGTCTGTCTATAATACTCTGTAGTCTCTCCTTGTTAATCAGACTGATACATCTGTCTATAATACTCCCTACTGTCTCCTTGTTAATCAGACTGATACATCTGTCTATAATACTCTGTCCTCTCTCCTTGTTAATCAGACTGATACGTCTGTCTATAATACTCTGTCCTCTCTCCTTGTTAATCAGACTGATACGTCTGTCTATAATACTCTGTCCTCTCTCCTTGTTAATCAGACTGATACATCTGTCTATAATACTCTGTCCTCTCTCCTTGTTAATCAGACTGATACGTCTGTCTATAATACTCCGTAGTCTCTCCTTGTTAATCAGACTGATACATCTGTCTATAATACTCCCTACTGTCTCCTTGTTAATCAGACTGATACATCTGTCTATAATACTCTGTCCTCTCTCCTTGTTAATCAGACTGATACGTCTGTCTATAATACTCTGTAGTCTCTCCTTGTTAATCAGACTGATACATCTGTCTATAATACTCTGTCCTCTCTCCTTGTTAATCAGACTGATACGTCTGTCTATAATACTCTGTCCTCTCTCCTTGTTAATCAGACTGATACATCTGTCTATAATACTCTGTACTCTCTCCTTGTTAATCAGACTGATACATCTCTCTATAATACTCTGTCCTCTCTCCTTGTTAATCAGACTGATACACCTGTCTATAATACTCCGTAGTCTCTCCTTGTTAATCAGACTGATACATCTGTCTATAATACTCTGTCCTCTCTCCTTGTTAATCAGACTGATACGTCTGTCTATAATACTCCCTACTGTCTCCTTGTTAATCAGACTGATACACCTGTCTATAATACTCTGTCCTCTCTCCTTGTTAATCAGACTGATACATCTGTCTATAATACTCTGTCCTCTCTCCTTGTTAATCAGACTGATACATCTGTCTATAATACTCCCTACTGTCTCCTTGTTAATCAGACTGATACACCTGTCTATAATACTCCGTAGTCTCTCCTTGTTAATCAGACTGATACGTCTGTCTATAATACTCTGTCCTCTCTCCTTGTTAATCAGACTGATACGTCTGTCTATAATACTCCCTACTGTCTCCTTGTTAATCAGACTGATACACCTGTCTATAATACTCCGTAGTCTCTCCTTGTTAATCAGACTGATACGTCTGTCTATAATACTCTGTCCTCTCTCCTTGTTAATCAGACTGATACACCTGTCTATAATACTCACTAGTCTCTCCTTGTTAATCAGACTGATACATCTGTCTATAATACTCCGTAGTCTCTCCTTGTTAATCAGACTGATACATCTGTCTATAATACTCTGTCCTCTCTCCTTGTTAATCAGACTGATACATCTGTCTATAATACTCTGTCCTCTCTCCTTGTTAATCAGACTGATACGCCTGTCTATAATACTCTGTCCTCTCTCCTTGTTAATCAGACTGATACATCTGTCTATAATACTCCCTACTGTCTCCTTGTTAATCAGACTGATACACCTGTCTATAATACTCCGTAGTCTCTCCTTGTTAATCAGACTGATACGTCTGTCTATAATACTCTGTCCTCTCTCCTTGTTAATCAGACTGATACATCTGTCTATAATACTCCGTAGTCTCTCCTTGTTAATCAGACTGATACACCTGTCTATAATACTCTGTCCTCTCTCCTTGTTAATCAGACTGATACGCCTGTCTATAATACTCTGTCCTCTCTCCTTGTTAATCAGACTGATACGTCTGTCTATAATACTCTGTACTCTCTCCTTGTTAATCAGACTGATACGTCTGTCTATAATACTCTGTCCTCTCTCCTTGTTAATCAGACTGATACACCTGTCTATAATACTCTGTACTCTCTCCTTGTTAATCAGACTGATACATCTGTCTATAATACTCCGTAGTCTCTCCTTGTTAATCAGACTGATACATCTGTCTATAATACTCCGTAGTCTCTCCTTGTTAATCAGACTGATACATCTGTCTATAATACTCTGTACTCTCTCCTTGTTAATCAGACTGATACATCTGTCTATAATACTCTGTCCTCTCTCCTTGTTAATCAGACTGATACGTCTGTCTATAATACTCCCTACTGTCTCCTTGTTAATCAGACTGATACGTCTGTCTATAATACTCTGTAGTCTCTCCTTGTTAATCAGACTGATACATCTGTCTATAATACTCTGTCCTCTGTCCTTGTTAATCAGACTGATACGCCTGTCTATAATACTCTGTCCTCTCTCCTTGTTAATCAGACTGATACATCTGTCTATAATACTCCCTACTGTCTCCTTGTTAATCAGACTGATACGTCTGTCTATAATACTCTGTCCTCTCTCCTTGTTAATCAGACTGATACACCTGTCTATAATACTCCGTAGTCTCTCCTTGTTAATCAGACTGATACATCTGTCTATAATACTCTGTACTCTCTCCTTGTTAATCAGACTGATACATCTGTCTATAATACTCCGTAGTCTCTCCTTGTTAATCAGACTGATACATCTGTCTATAATACTCTGTCCTCTCTCCTTGTTAATCAGACTGATACGTCTGTCTATAATACTCCGTAGTCTCTCTTTGTTAATCAGACTGATACACCTGTCTATAATACTCTGTCCTCTCTCCTTGTTAATCAGACTGATACACCTGTCTATAATACTCCATACTCTCTCCTTGTTAATCAGACTGATACACCTGTCTATAATACTCTGTCCTCTCTCCTTGTTAATCAGACTGATACACCTGTCTATAATACTCCATACTCTCTCCTTGTTAATCAGACTGATACACCTGTCTATAATACTCTGTCCTCTCTCCTTGTTAATCAGACTGATACGTCTGTCTATAATACTCCATACTCTCTCCTTGTTAATCAGACTGATACGTCTGTCTATAATACTCCGTAGTCTCTCCTTGTTAATCAGACTGATACATCTGTCTATAATACTCTGTACTCTCTCCTTGTTAATCAGACTGATACACCTGTCTATAATACTCTGTCCTCTCTCCTTGTTAATCAGACTGATACACCTGTCTATAATACTCCATACTCTCTCCTTGTTAATCAGACTGATACACCTGTCTATAATACTCTGTCCTCTCTCCTTGTTAATCAGACTGATACACCTGTCTATAATACTCCGTAGTCTCTCCTTGTTAATCAGACTGATACACCTGTCTATAGTACTCTGTACTCTCTCCTTGTTAATCAGACTGATACATCTGTCTATAATACTCTGTCCTCTCTCCTTGTTAATCAGACTGATACGTCTGTCTATAATACTCCGTAGTCTCTCCTTGTTAATCAGACTGATACACCTGTCTATAATACTCTCTCCTCTCTCCTTGTTAATCAGACTGATACACCTGTCTATAATACTCTGTAGTCTCTCCTTGTTAATCAGACTGATACATCTGTCTATAATACTCCGTAGTCTCTCCTTGTTAATCAGACTGATACGTCTGTCTATAATACTCCGTAGTCTCTCCTTGTTAATCAGACTGATACACCTGTATAATACTCCGTAGTCTCTCCTTGTTAATCAGACTGATACACCTGTCTATAATACTCTGTCCTCTCTCCTTGTTAATCAGACTGATACGTCTGTCTATAATACTCCGTAGTCTCTCCTTGTTAATCAGACTGATACGTCTGTCTATAATACTCTGTCCTCTCTCCTTGTTAATCAGACTGATACGTCTGTCTATAATACTCCCTACTGTCTCCTTGTTAATCAGACTGATACGTCTGTCTATAATACTCTGTCCTCTCTCCTTGTTAATCAGACTGATACATCTGTCTGTAATACTCTGTACTCTCTCCTTGTTAATCAGACTGATACGCCTGTCTATAATACTCCGTAGTCTCTCCTTGTTAATCAGACTGATACATCTGTCTATAATACTCTGTCCTCTCTCCTTGTTAATCAGACTGATACATCTGTCTATAATACTCTGTCCTCTCTCTACTTCCCCTCCCCTCTCCTCCACCAAGTAGCCCCCCTTCCCCCTCCCCTCTCCTCCACCAAGTAGCCCCCCTGCCCCTCCCCTCTCCTCCACCAAGTAGCCCCCCTGCCGCCTCCCCTCTCCTCCACCAAGTAGCCCCCCTCTCGGTTCTGCTATGGTGAACCCTTCCAGGATTTATGGAGTGGACTTTTTGACTCTTGGTGGTTAAGAATCTCTGATTGTTTTGTCGACTCCACACCTCTCTGTTCTGCTTCTCGACCTCATAGTGCTTTAAGTGACTGAATTGGAATGTGTGTTCCAACTAAGGTATCAAGTAAACAGTAGAGATGATCTATCCGTGAGTCAATTCAATTCCCTTCATATATGTCCCATAATAGTTAGTCTAATTTAAAACGACCTCCTCCTTGTTTACACTTTCTCCATGGTCTGATTTCCCGGTGTGATAACAGTTGGTACACCTCGGTTCCTCTGGACGTTGCTGTTCTTCAAACTGAGAGCCACTTCCTGTCTGTTATACCAGGACAGGATGTACCTCACCTCAACATCCTGTCTGTTATACCAGGACAGGATGTACCTCACCTCAACATCCTTTCTGTTATATCAGGACAGGATGTACCTCACCTTAACATCCTTTCTGTTATACCAGAACAGGATGTACCTCACCTCAACATCCTTTCTGTTATACCAGGACAGGATGTACCTCACCTCAACATCCTGTCTGTTATACCAGGAGAGGATGTACCTCACCTCAACATCCTGTCTGTTATACCAGGACAGGATGTACCTCACATCAACATCCTTTCTGTTATACCAGGACAGGATGTACCTCACCTCAACATCCTGTCTGTTATACCAGGACAGGATGTACCTCACCTCAACGTCCTTTCTGTTATACCAGGACAGGATGTACCTCACCTCAACATCCTGTCTGTTATACCAGAACAGGATGTACCTCACCTCAACATCCTGTCTGTTATACCAGGACAGGATGTACCTCACCTCAACATCCTGTCTGTTATACCAGGACAGGATGTACCTCACCTCAACATCCTTTCTGTTATACCAGGACAGGATGTACCTCACCTCAACATCCTTTCTGTTATACCAGGACAGGATGTACCTCACCTCAACATCCTTTCTGTTATACCAGGACAGGATGTACCTCACCTCAACATCCTGTCTGTTATACCAGGACAGGATGTACCTCACCTCAACATCCTTTCTGTTATACCAGGACAGGATGTACCTCACCTCAACATCCTGTCTGTTATACCAGGACAGGATGTACCTCACCTCAACATCCTGTCTGTTATACCAGGACAGGATGTACCTCACCTCAACATCCTGTCTGTTATACCAGGACAGGATGTACCTCACCTCAACATCCTGTCTGTTATACCAGGACAGGATGTACCTCACCTCAACATCCTTTCTGTTATACCAGAACAGGATGTACCTCACCTTAACATCCTGTCTGTTATACCAGGACAGGATGTACCTCACCTCAACATCCTTTCTGTTATACCAGGACAGGATGTACCTCACCTCAACATCCTGTCTGTTATACCAGGACAGGATGTACCTCACCTCAACATCCTGTCTGTTATACCAGGACAGGATGTACCTCACCTCAACACCCTTTCTGTTATACCAGGACAGGATGTACCTCACCTTAACATCCTGTCTGTTATACCAGGACAGGATGTACCTCACCTCAACATCCTGTCTGTTATACCAGGACAGGATGTACCTCACCTCAACATCCTGTCTGTTATACCAGGACAGGATGTACCTCACCTCAACATCCTTTCTGTTATACCAGGACAGGATGTACCTCACCTCAACATCCTGTCTGTTATACCAGGACAGGATGTACCTCACCTCAACATCCTGTCTGTTATACCAGGACAGGATGTACCTCACCTCAACATCCTTTCTGTTATACCAGGACAGGATGTACCTCACCTCAACATCCTGTCTGTTATACCAGGACAGGATGTACCTCACCTCAACATCCTGTCTGTTATACCAGGACAGGATGTACCTCACCTTAACATCCTGTCTGTTATACCAGGACAGGATGTACCTCACCTCAACATCCTTTCTGTTATACCAGGACAGGATGTACCTCACCTCAACATCCTGTCTGTTATACCAGGACAGGATGTACCTCACCTCAACATCCTTTCTGTTATACCAGGACAGGATGTACCTCACCTTAACATCCTGTCCTGGTATAACAGACAGGATGTACCTCACCTCAACATCCTTTCTGTTATACCAGGACAGGATGTACCTCACCTTAACATCCTTTCTGTTATACCAGGACAGGATGTACCTCACCTTAACATCCTGTCTGTTATACCAGGACAGGATGTACCTCACCTCAACATCCTGTCTGTTATACCAGGACAGGATGTACCTCACCTCAACATCCTTTCTGTTATACCAGGACAGGATGTACCTCACCTCAACATCCTGTCTGTTATACCAGGACAGGATGTACCTCACCTCAGCATCCTTTCTGTTATACCAGGACAGGATGTACCTCACCTCAACATCCTTTCTGTTATACCAGGACAGGATGTACCTCACCTCAACATCCTTTCTGTTATACCAGGACAGGATGTACCTCACCTTAACATCCTGTCTGTTATACCAGGACAGGATGTACCTCACCTCAACATCCTGTCTGTTATACCAGGACAGGATGTACCTCACCTCAACATCCTTTCTGTTATACCAGGACAGGATGTACCTCACCTCAACATCCTGTCTGTTATACCAGGACAGGATGTACCTCACCTCAACATCCTGTCTGTTATACCAGGACAGGATGTACCTCACCTCAACATCCTGTCTGTTATACCAGGACATGATGTACCTCACCTTAACATCCTGTCTGTTATACCAGGACAGGATGTACCTCACCTCAACATCCTGTCTGTTATACCAGGACAGGATGTACCTCACCTCAACATCCTTTCTGTTATACCAGGACAGGATGTACCTCACCTCAACATCCTTTCTGTTATACCAGGACAGGATGTACCTCACCTCAACATCCTGTCTGTTATACCAGGACAGGATGTACCTCACCTCAACATCCTGTCTGTTATACCAGGACAGGATGTACCTCACCTCAACATCCTGTCTGTTATACCAGGACAGGATGTACCTCACATCAACATCCTGTCTGTTATACCAGGACAGGATGTACCTCACCTCAACATCCTGTCTGTTATACCAGAACAGGATGTACCTCACATCAACATAGTTAATTCAGACCAGAGAGGTTCTACTGAGCCTGGTTTTCAGAGGTATGACGCACACACTGTCCCCAAGATGGATGGCTGCAATCGCCAGCGATGTGCCACAAATGACCCAATAAAACGGCAGCACACCAAGCTGTAGTGTGAATCATGAGGAGAGGAGGGGCACCTGGCCGCCCGGCCGCTAAGCAATATATGGATGGGATTTACTAAGTCATTAGTAGTGGGGCTCTCTCTCTCTCTCTCTCTCTCTCTCTCTCTCTCTCTCTCTCTCTCTCTCTCTCTTTCTCTCTTTCTCTCTTTCTCTCTTTCTCTCTTTCTCTCTCGCTCTCTCGCTCTCTTTTTCTCTCTCTCTCCCACTCTCTCTTTCCGTCTCTCTCTCTCTCTCTCTCTCTCTCTCTCTCTCTCTCTCTCTCTCTCTCTCTCTCTCCTCTCTCGATCTCTCTCACTGCCTCTCTCTCTCTCTCTCTTCTCTCTTTCTCTCTTCTCTCTCTCTCACTCTCTCTCACTCACTGTCTCTCTCTCTCTCTCTCTCTCTCTCTTTCTCTCTCGCTCTCTTTTTCTCTCTCTCTCTCTCTCTCTTTCTCTCTCGCTCTCTTTTTCTCTCTCTCTCTCTCGCTCTCCCATTCTCTTTCTCTCTCTCTCTTTCTCTCTCGCTCTCTCGCTCTCTTTTTCTCTCTCTCTCCCACTCTCTCTTTCCGTCTCTCTCTCTCTCTCTCACTCTCTCTCTCTCTCTTCTCTCTTTCTCTCTTCTCTCTCTCTATCAACACTGTCTCTCTTCTCTCTCTCTCTCTCTCTCTCTCTCTCTTTCTCTCTTTCTCTCTTTCTCTCTCGCTCTCTCGCTCTCTTTATCTCTCTCTCTCCCACTCTCTCTTTCCGTCTCTCTCTCTCTCTCTCTCTCTCTCTCACTCTCTCTCGCTCTCTCTCTCTCTCTCCTCTCTCGCTCTCTCTCACTGCCTCTCTCTCTCTCTTCTCTCTTTCTCTCTTCTCTCTCTCTCACTCTCTCTCACTCACTGTCTCTCTCTCTCTCTCTCTCTCTCTCTTTCTCTCTCGCTCCCTTTTTCTCTCTCTCTCTCTCTCTCTCTCTTTCTCTCTCACTCTCTTTTTCTCTCTCTCTCTCTCTTTCTCTCTCGCTCTCTTTTTCTCTCTCTCTCTCTCGCTCTCCCATTCTCTTTCTCTCTCTCTCTTTCTCTCTCGCTCTCTCGCTCTCTTTTTCTCTCTCTCTCCCACTCTCTCTTTCCGTCTCTCTCTCTCTCTCTCTCACTCTCTCTCTCTCACTCACTGTCTCTCTTCTCTCTCTCTCTCTTTCGCTCTCTCTCCTCTCTCTTCTCTCTCTCTGCAGGCTGGCTGTATGGGGTAATGGTGTTAGAGCTATAAAGTGAGGTTTTATTTGTGAGCTGATGGATTTGTTATAAGGATCCGTTTCAGTAATGTTGGTAATCAAAGGACAACGTCATGATGAGATGACATAGGGTGACAGTGGAGGAGGAGTTCCAGACTCCAGGGCCGGCGCCACAACCAATCAGTTGGACGGGGCATTTCATTTCCATAGGGGGGTTCACGTGACCTCCTATGTGCGTGCAACGTTTTCTCAGGGTTTTATAATAACTGACATGTTACTCTAAAAATGTATTCCCTTTTAATGTTGCATGAACACAACCAGTCAGGATGTTTTGATCTGATTTGTCAAACAAATCACTTAAAAAATAAAAAACGAGGTTCCCATCCCAAATTATTCCAGCAACAGTACGCTGTGTCACATGGGATGACGCTGGAGAGAAGGAAGCAGGTACGTGGAGTAAAACACTGAATAAATAACGGACATGTAACGAGACAGGAACAGCGTCAGCAAACTAATACTAAAGACAAAACAATACAATGCAGCAGAGGGGAACAGAGCTGGGAACTGACACATATAGGGGAAGTAATAAACAGATGATAAGTGAGTCCAGGTGAGGGGAACAGAGCTGGGAACTGACACATACAGGGGAGGTAATAAACAGATGATAGGTGAGTCCAGCAGAGGGGAACAGAGCTGGGAACTGACACATACAGGGGAGGTAAAGAACAGGTGATGAGTGAGTCCAGGTGAGTCCAATAACGCTGATGCGGTGGCGAGGGAAGGCAGGTGTGCGTGATGCAGGGCAACCTGGCGCCCTCAAGCGCCAGGGGGAGGGAAGAGCGGGAGCAGACGTGACACGCTGTGCACCCGCCAACTTTCCTTCAATTCGCAAATGGCTGAAACTATCTCACCACGAGAAATCCGAGCGAGTGAAACAGCGCCCCTCTGTCTTACTACGTATCAGCATCGGATACATGGTCTACACATATTGAGACAGAGAGGTGCTGTTTCACTGTCCAGACAGCATCAGATACATGGTCTACACATATTGAGACAGAGAGGATGCTGTTTCACTGTCCAGACAGCATCAGATACATGGACTACACATACTGAGACAGAGAGGATGCTGTTTCACTGTCCAGACAGCATCAGATACATGGACTACACATACTGAGACAGAGAGGTGCTGTTTCACTGTCCAGACAGCATCAGGTACATGGTCTACACATACTGAGACAGAGAGGTGCTGTTTCACTGTCCAGACAGCATCAGATACATGGTCTACACATACTGAGCCAGAGAGGTGCTGTTTCACTGTCCAGACAGCATCAGATACATGGTCTACACATACTGAGACAGAGAGGTGCTGTTTCACTGTCCAGACAGCATCAGATACATGGTCTACACATACTGAGACAGAGAGGATGCTGTTTCACTGTCCAGACAGCATCAGATACATGATCTACACATACTGAGACAGAGAGGTGCTGTTTCACTGTCCAGACAGCATCAGATACATGGTCTACACATACTGAGACAGAGGGGATGCTGTTTCACTCGGATGATTTATCTGTGATTGATGCGTCTTTCTGTCGGTGCGCGTCTGTCCAAAAACAGAATTCAAGAATTCATATTTTATTTTGGATGGGCAAGGAGGTACGGTAAGACGGGCCAGGCCCCCTAAGGCCCAGACATACCGCCGGCCCTGGTGTGTGTGTGTGTGTGTGTGTGTGTGTGTGTGTGTGTGTGTGTGTGTGTGTGTGTGTGTGTGTGTGTTTCTCTCTCGCTGTGTCCTTCCTTGCCTTTTTAAACGTTGTCAGTGGATACTGTTTACAGACGGATCATCAGGTCATTTATCACTGGAGAGTTTGTCATCATTAACCGGTATTTATTTCTCTGTGTGACCTCATGTAATTACCACTGGCATCACTAACGGAACATTTTCCAAGAGAACTTCCTGCCGTTGGGAGCAGACAAGCCAGTGACATTCCCTTCCAATGTCCAAAGAGACCCGTCGTCAATCTGTAATTGTCTTAATGTCCTCGTCCCAAATGAATCCCTATTCACTATTAGGGCCAGAGCCCTGTGCCTATTCGGGATGCACACTATAAGACTGGAATGGAAATGGCCTGGTCTATATACACCGAGGGTACAAAACATTAGGAACACCTGCTGTTTCTGACACAGTGTATATATATACTCTCTAAAGGACATGCTTCACGTATTTTATTCCATCTGCTATGAAGATGGATTATTATCACGCACGCACACACACACACACACACACACACACAGACAGAACACTGTGTCCTAGTGGACATCCCTGCAGGGTACAGACTGTGTCTGTCTACCAGTGATAACCAGTTATAACCAGTTATACCCAGTGATAATCATTTATAACCATAGGCAAGTACATAAAGTGCTCCATCTTTGCAGAGGATCTGTCTATCTGGTCTAAATCACTGATACAGGTCCCTCTCCCCATTCTGATGCTATGGATAACTTGTTATTATGTCTCCAGAGAAATGTAACCTTTATTTTGATTTAACTTGCCAAGTCAGTTAAGAACTAATTCTTATTTACAAAGACACCCTACCCCGACCAAACCCGGACGACGCTGGGCCAATTGTGCGCCGCCCTATGGGACTCCCAATCACGGCCGGTTGTGATACAGCCTGGAATCGAACCAGGGTCTGTAGTGGCGCCTCTAGCACTGAGATGCAGTGCCTTAGACCGCTGCGCCACTCGGGAGGATTATGAGGAGTATTTAAAAAAAATATATATATTTTAGAATAAGGATGTAATGTAACAAAATGTGGAAAAAGTCAAGGGGTCTGAATACTTTGTGAATACTTTATGAATACTTTGTGAATACTTTATGTTTTGCTAGGATTGTTGCTTTTCCCAATAGTTTCGTCTCTGGGTCAAAATGACCCCCAGTTGGTAATATGTATGTAACGGCTTTCTTCCTGGGATGAAGGAGAGGACCAAAATGCAGCGCAGTTAGTGTTCAACATGTTTAATTTAACGAACTGTGAACACTTACAACAATACAAAACAACAAACGTGAAAACCGAGACAGTCCTATCTGGTGCAGAACACAAACACAGAGACAGGAAACAACCACCCACAATCCCCAACACAAAACAAGCCACCTATATATGATTCTCAATCAGGGACAACGATTGACAGCTGCCTCTGATTGAGAACCATATTAGGCTGGACACAGAAACAGACGAACTAGACACACAACATAGAATTCCCACCCAGCTCACGTCCTGACCAACACTAAACAAGCCAAACACATAAGAACTCTGGTCAGGACGTTACAATGTAAAATATGTTGGTAGTATGAAGGGGATTAAACATCCCAGCTCCATCACAGTACAGGGTGCTTACCTCAGAGAATTAAAGAAAATTAGCTCCAAAAAATGTACGTTTGTCAAGATGTTTTCAGATGTCAAAATGCTGAGGTTCAGCCCTGGGTGTGTGTCAGGAATGTGTGAGAAAAGTCCACGTCCCAGTTCATCTGTTGTGTAGATTACAGCTGTATGTTTCAATCTAAAATGAATGGAAAAGAGAAGCACCGTATACTGTATGTGAATATATTTATGACTGATCGAGTCGACTGTACTGATGC
>NW_024058672.1:0-32500 GCF_016432855.1 Salvelinus namaycush
CCATTACAACCCCACTACTAGCCTTAGCAGCCAGATGTTATGACAGGAGGACCGCCCAACACCATTACAACCCCACTACTAGCCTTAGCAGCCAGATGTTATGACAGGAGGACCGCCCAACACCATTACAACCCCACTACTAGCCTTAGCAGCCAGATGTTATGACAGGAGGACCGCCCAACACCATTACAACCCCACTACTAGCCTTAGCAGCCAGATGTTATGACAGGAGGACCGACCCAACACCATTACAACCCCACTACTAGCCTTAGCAGCCAGATGTTATGACAGGAGGACCGCCCAACACCATTACAACCCCACTACTAGCCTTAGCAGCCAGATGTTATGACAGGAGGACCGCCCCACACCATTACAACCCCACTACTAGCCTTAGCAGCCAGATGTTATGACAGGAGGACCACCCAACACCATTACAACCCCACTACTAGCCTTAGCAGCCAGATGTTATGACAGGAGGACCGTCCAACACCATTACAACCCCACTACTAGCCTTAGCAGCCAGATGTTATGACAGGAGGACCGCCCAACACCATTACAACCCCACTACTAGCCTTAGCAGCCAGATGTTATGACAGGAGGACCACCCAACACCATTACAACCCCACTATTAGCCTTAGCAGCCAGATGTTATGACAGGAGGACCGCCCAACACCATTACAACCCCACTACTAGCCTTAGCAGCCAGATGTTATGACAGGAGGACCGCCCAACACCATTACAACCCCACTACTAGCCTTAGCAGCCAGATGTTATGACAGGAGGACTGCCCAACACCATTACAACCCCACTACTAGCCTTAGCAGCCAGATGTTATGACAGGAGGACCGCCCAACACCATTACAACCCCACTATTAGCCTTAGCAGCCAGATGTTATGACAGGAGGACCGCCCAACACCATTACAACCCCACTACTAGCCTTAGCAGCCAGATGTTATGACTAGCCTTAGCAGCCAGATGTTATGACAGGAGGACCACCCAACACCATTACAACACCACTACTAGCCTTAGCAGACAGATGTTATGACAGGAGGACCGCCCAACACCATTACAACCCCACTACTAGCCTTAGCAGCCAGATGTTATGACAGGAGGACCGCCCAACACCATTACAACCCCACTACTAGCCTTAGCAGCCAGATGTTATGACAAGAGGACCGTCCAACACCATTACAACCCCACTACTAGCCTTAGTAGCCAGATGTTATGACCAGAGGACCACCCAACACCATTACAACCCCACTACTAGCCTTAGTAGCCAGATGTTATGACCAGAGGACCACCCAACACCATTACAACCCCACTACTAGCCTTAGCAGCCAGATGTTATGACAGGAGGACCACCCAACACCATTACAACCCCACTACTAGCCTTAGCAGCCAGATGTTATGACAGGAGGACTGCCCAACACCATTACAACCCCACTACTAGCCTTAGCAGCCAGATGTTATGACAGGAGGACCGTCCAACACCATTACAACCCCACTACTAGCCTTAGTAGCCAGATGTTATGACAGGAGGACCACCCAACACCATTACAACCCCACTACTAGCCTTAGTAGCCAGATGTTATGACCAGAGGACCACCCAACACCATTACAACCCCACTACTAGCCTTAGCAGCCAGATGTTATGACAGGAGGACCACCCAACACCATTACAACCCCACTACTAGCCTTAGCAGCCAGATGTTATGACAGGAGGACTGCCCAACACCATTACAACCCCACTACTAGCCTTAGCAGCCAGATGTTATGACAGGAGGACCACCCAACACCATTACAACCCCACTATTAGCCTTAGCAGCCAGATGTTATGACAGGAGGACCACCCAACACCATTACAACCCCACTACTAGCCTTAGCAGCCAGATGTTATGACAGGAGGACCACCCAACACCATTACAACCCCACTACTAGCCTTAGCAGCCAGATGTTATGACAGGAGGACTGCCCAGCACCATTACAACACCCACTTTTCGCCACTAAACAATCTAACTTGGATCCCTCCTTTGGCTTACTTCTTCGCTCCCAGCCAGGGTGTGCATCCCAAATAGCACCCGATTCCCTTCGCAGTGCACTACTTTCCACCAGGACCCACAAGGTGTCCGATACAGCTCTGGTCAAAAGCGGTGTACTACATGTGGACTAGGATGTCATTTGGAACGCGGGACCAGGGAGAAGTATGTGGGAGGAGTGCCCTCGGTTACATTATGGCTTGCCATAGATCAAGGGGAAGATCTTCATGATCATTACACCACTGAAGGTGACAGGAAGCATTTACACAAGTGATCAGGAGCTGATGTGGAAACTGCTCATCCGAACATTTTCTGGAGGGGAGAGCAATAGAAATGTATACTCCCCCCCCACACACACACACACACACACACAGACACACACACACACATACATACAGACACACATACAGACACACATACAGACACAGACACAGACACACACACGCGCTCAACTATGTAACCAAACACACACACACACACAAACACAGACACAATATATCATTTCCAATACCAAGTAAACAAAGACTCCAAACATCCCAGACAACCTGAACAAGGAACTGGATGTGAATGTGACGTTCACTTCCAATACAAAGGGAACATCGAAATAACACATTGAATACTCACTGCATATAAAAAGACTAACAAATATACATCATACCACATGTTAAATATGTGAAGTGGAACAAACATCATACCAACATGTTAAATATGTGAAGTGGAATAAACATCATACCACATGTTAAATATGTGAAGTGGAACAAACATCATACCAACATGTTAAATATGTGAAGTGGAATAAACATCATACTGTACCAACATGTTAAATATGTGAAGTGGAATAAACATCATACCAACATGTTAAATATGTGAAGTGGAATAAACATCATACCAACATGTTAAATATGTGAAATGGAATAAATATCATACCAACATGTTAAATATGTGAAGTGGAATTAACATCATACTGTACCAACATGTTAAATATGTGAAGTGGAATAAACATCATACTGTACCAACATGTTAAATATGTGAAGTGGAATAAACATCATACTGTACCAACATGTTAAATATGTGAAGTGGAATAAACATCATACTGTACCAACATGTTAAATATGTGAAGTGGAATAAACATCATACTGTACCAACATGTTAAATATGTGAAGTGGAATAAACATCATACTGTACCAACATGTTAAATATGTGAATTGGAATAAACATCATACCAACATGTTAAATATGTGAAGTGGAATAAACATCATACTGTACCAACATGTTAAATATGTGAAGTGGAATAAACATCATACTGTACCAACATGTTAAATATGTGAAGTGGAATTAACATCATACTGTACCAACATGTTAAATATGTGAAGTGGAATAAACATCATACTGTACCAACATGTTAAATATGTGAAGTGGAATAAACATCATACCAACATGTTAAATATGTGAAGTGGAATAAACATCATACTGTACCAACATGTTAAATATGTGAAGTGGAATTAACATCATACTGTACCAACATGTTAAATATGTGAAGTGGAATAAACATCATACTGTACCAACATGTTAAATATGTGAAGTGGAATAAACATCATAGCAACATGTTAAAAATGTGAAGTGGAATTAACATCATACTGTACAAACATGTTAAAAATGTGAAGTGGAATAAACATCATACCAACATGTTAAATATGTGAAGTGGAATAAACATCATACTGTACCAACATGTTAAATATGTGAAGTGGAACAAACATCATACCAACATGTTAAATATGTGAAGTGGAATAAACATCATACTGTACCAACATGTTAAATATGTGAAGTGGAACAAACATCATACCAACAGGGTAAATATGTGAAGTGGAATAAACATCATACTGTACCAACATGTTAAATATGTGAAGTGGAACAAACATCATACCAACAGGGTAAATATGTGAAGTGGAATAAACATCATACTGTACCAACATGTTAAATATGTGAAGTGGAATAAACATCATACGGAATAAATAGAAACATACTGATATTTGCAAAGGCAGTTCATCATGGCACCAGGAAATAGAAAGATAATCCATTCACAACAAAGATAATCCATTCACAACAAAGATAATCTATTCACAAGAGACATGCCATAGGCTAACACATGTCACAGGCCCACCGGACAGAAGCTCCGGTTCCCATATTGCTGACATGATGGGAAGCTGTTCCCTGTCTGCTTTAGCGAGAGGCAGCTGGGTGGCCACCTCTGGGCAGCCTGGGGCACACATACACACACACACACACACACACACACACACACACACACACACACACACACACACACACACACACACACACACACACACACACACACACACACACACACACACAGATTATAAAGACATGGGACCAGAGGCAGCCTTAGAACATAGGAGCAAATCAGGACCATATGTGTTAAATAGCTGGCTGAAATATTGTCTCCTCTTCCATTCTCTCTAACCGTAGCACTAAGAACTCTCTTTTCAATACCTCATTTATTTCTTACAATTTCTGACAAACTTTACTTTGATTTCATGAATGAATGTTTAGACCTAGTCATGTTATATCCAGTATGGAGACTTCAATGCAAAGATATTATCAATCATTTTTAGGCTACGGCCTAAAATTTGATTTTGGTACAGTGCTACAATTGCACGTATTTTTATTTCAATTATAATTTTTCACATAATATTTTTACAAACATGTGCCAATATGAACATATTAAAAACCCTTTTATCCGTCTATCGGTAAGGTAAAGGTGGTGGGACAATTCAATTGAATTCACAATTAGTTTGAATAATGGCCTATATTATACAGAACCAACTCATTAGAAGGCCTTTCTTTCAGCAGTCTTTGTGAAGTCCCGAGCACACATTTGATTATTCATGTGGAAAGTTTGAATGGGGGGGAGGAGGGAGGGAAACTTTGCCCCTGTTCCCAGAACAGTGTTAAAATATGAAGAATATTTCCTGAAATGACACGAGCTGAACACCGTCCTATTTTTAATCCAGCACTGCAGGGCACATTTAACAATTACCCTCCAATCTGCATATTGTCTGAAATGCAAGGGTGCATTTTTACGTCTTTAATAATGAACATATTTTATTCTCCAGTGTTTTTAATTCAAGAGCGATTTAACAAAATGTGTCCCTGTTATTATGGTGAGGTAGATGGGCTTACATAGCATTCCATTGGCAGATCAGTCTGCAGGAAGTTCTTTACCATACTAAGACAAGAATGAAGAAGAGAGAGAAAAAGAGAAGAGTGTTTGAAAAGTTGTTCAGGAACAGGTGACAAAAAGGTGAGGTCTTTCTGTACCACCTGAGGTGTTGACCTGCTGCACCCTCTACAACCACTGTGATTATTATTATCTGACCCTGATGGTCATCTATGAACGTTTGAACATCTTGGCCATGTTCTGTTATAATCTCCAACCCGGCACAGCCAGAAGAGGACTGGCCACCCCTCAGAGCCTGGTTCCTCTCTAGATTTTTTCCTAGGTTCCTGCCTTTCTAGGGAGTTTTTCCCAGCCACCGTGCTTCTACGCCTGCATTGCTTGCTGCTTGGGGTTTTAGGCTGGGTTTCTGTACAGCACTTTGTGACATCAGCTGATGTAAGAAGGGCTTTATAAATACATTTGATTGATTTGATTGATTGTTTGATTGATTGATTACCACATATAAGAATAATTTCAGTATACGGGCCACTGTATCATCATTTACTGATGATGATGATGATGATGATAATGATGACCTCACTCAACATTTCCAGTATAGAGCATCACAGGAGGTTAAAGATGCAACCAAACGTTTCAGAGTTTCAAACATCCATACCACACTTTTAATTATTTAGTACTTTTTTCATGACTTTTTTTTGTTGTATTTATTTTCTATTGGTATAAAAAACTGAACAAGATTCAAATGATTCTAACTGTCTTGTGGTAGACTAGAGTAAGTAGGGTCAGTACTTATGAACTGGAGTGCCCCTTCTGGTCAAACTAATTGCCATCGTTATAAGTACTCAACTTGTATGGCCTATCTCCATGTGTGGCAAAACAATGTGTATAGGCCTACATGTAAAATAAGAATTATTATTATTATAATTATAACAATAATAATACTAAATAATAATAATAATACAATATAATTTATTATACTTACAATTAATTTAAACCTTATCAGAATCGAAGTAATAGACTATGTACGGGCTATGCATTGTTTTCGCGTTTCACATTTAAAATGCAAATCAGAAGATGTTAATTTTGGTTAATCATTTGTAGTACCCGGGGCATAGAGAGCTCAGAAACTCCACAGTCTGACTGCTTTTGTACTCAGGGTATGGAAAGTAATTTAACAAAGTAATTGAACAAAGTGTATACTAATCAAAGTCATCTAACCTGAATCCTCTTTCACTTGCAGTTGGATTTTTCACTTACAGCCCAATGGTAGGCTACGAATAAATGAACCCTATTCGGTGTGTGCGTGTGCGCGCGCGCGCGCATGTGTGTGTGTGTGTGTGTGTGTGTGTGTGTGTGTGTGTGTGTGTGTGTGTGTGTGTGTGTGTGTGTGTGTGTGTGTGTGTGTGTGTGTGTGTGTGTGTGTGTGTGTGTGGAGACGGGGACAGAGAGCGAAAGGGAGGGAGAGCGGGGACAAACCGATATGAGATGAATGTAATGCTAGCTGTCATCATATAAGTTCAAAGTATCTCACGACTGAATTCATAATAAATAAATGTTTCCTAATATATGGATTTAAATGTGTCGCATTTTACAGCTCTACTCAAAGATACAGCGATACTCAAAATCAAGTCTTGATGCTGTGTGGATTTTATCATCTGAAATACAGACCTAACAGTTGTAAAACTTTACATTGACTTTTATTTATATTCTTCATTTTTCATGATTTCACATGAAAGACAGTAACATTAAATGAGGCTGCAGTCATCCAAGAGCAATACTTGAATCGACATATTTCGTTTATTCCGGTTCCAAAGTATAGGCCTACAAAAAAAAATATTCCCACACAGTAGCCTATAATGAGGGATCAAGATGGAACTCTTCGTCTGAGCCTCTTTACGAAAAAAAATGTGTCCCCAAAAAATGATGCATAGTCTAAAATAGGCCTGCATATCTTGTACAATCATCATTCGTGTGTCTTGTCTGCATTGCAATGTTCAGAATATCCTTTGATGTGGTTGGGGTAGTCTACCACGAATACAGGGGAACCATCTAGGATATTGAAGACGCCAAGCCGGAGAGGGAGCTCAGGGTCCGGGTCGGCCAGGTGGATTAGCCTGCAAACAGAGCTCCGGACCAGTGACCAAAAATGATAACTCTGAGCTGTTGGAAATCACGTACAATTCGTTAAACCAATGTCATTTTTTTTTGTGCCCCAGACATGACATTTGTAGGTTTGCTTTGTCTTCTGTTCTGAAACAAGGCCAAGTCACTGTTGCTAAGCAATGTCAAGCCAACCTAATCATAGACTCTGTCGTTAGTCTAATAGTCTACCCGTCACGTTTCCAGTTAATGCAAAACCAACCGTTAATGTATATTGGTGATAATAGTTGACTTTACAGATATGAGTGTGTCTCGTAACATTCTGAAAGTGGAGAGGAAGATCAAATGTATCCAGAGAGAATCCTATTCCTGGTGTTATTGATAAACCCTCCTGTTAAAACCAGGTTAGAGGTTACAACGCCTTTAGAGGCTCTGTGTGGTGCGCCCTGGATTATCCAATCTAAAACGTCCAAATTCGATAACTTTTCTAACGGTGTGTGTGTGTGTGTGTGTGTGTGTGTGTGTGTGTGTGTGTGTGTGTGTGTGTGTGTGTGTTGAACAGCTTCAAATTGTATATCATTTAATAATATATATAATTTCCATACATTTGATGCATTTTAGTTCAGAATTGTATAGACATTTTAAAACATCTTCGATGCCAGATAATTAATCTATTTTTTACTGCGATGCTTTGCATAGTGCTTAGACATACTGGGAGGTTTTGCATATCAATTTTGGTGAACATTTGTTCTATATTGTTGTCCCATACGGTTAATAGAAAACATAGATCACATACTAATTCACCTTTTAATTTTGAATTTAAATGGGAAAATCAATGGAAAACAGTTGTAATGATCTAATTAATTATGGTAAAATTAAAAGCGAGTGCAAAATCAATCTTTGGATGGTGTTGGAGGATGGAATCAAATTGGTTGCACCATCTGTTCCATCGGACGCTCTGCTCGCGACTAAGCAGCTATTTAAAGTCGCGTGCATGGAGCTAATTGAACTGAGCTGGGGGTAAGACCTTTTCGAAATTCAATACTCCAAATAACTCTCTCTTAGCATTCGGTAAAATGTATTGGTTTTTGTGTCTAATTGAAGTGAGGCCTTCAAATGTGACGAGAGTTATTTTGGGGAGGGGGGGTGTATTTTGTTCCTGCACGGAGTTTCACCTTGTAGACTAATATAATGTTATCGTGAAGGCTACAGTTGGAAGATAGGTCAGAATTTGACAGAGAGAAGAGACGTTCGAGAAGGGAGCGTTCAGAAGACTGGGGTTCCTCGACGTCCTCGCTTTATTGTGTCAGCTTTCAATAACGTTTTGACACGCTGCAAGATCTACTTGGGTGACATGTGACAAACATACGGACGTGATAGGAATAGTAAGGTTCATTTTCAACAGTTCAGTATTAGTCAAACTCATTTTAATATTTATATGATCATTTTGAATTATTCAATAATCAAGTTGGTGAAAATAAATCATTCAGAAGAGGAGTTTAAAGTGAAATGACATAATTATTCAGCCTATCATATAGTGGCAATTATGTTTTCTTTTATGACCATACAATAACTGCATTTCATTCAACTTGAAATATGGAAGTTTTATGTAAAAAAATATATAAATTCTCAACACCAAACCGCCAATAGATTGTGTCAAACAATAGGCCTATAGGTTTCGAAATATATTATTTATTTATTGGATTTTTTCAAATGTTACAAACATTATAAGATGTTCAATGCAATATAACAATACACATTTGGCTAGCAGCTCATTGAAATGAAATGATTTATTGTTTTAACTCCCCCATGAGATCCAGAGGATACCTGTTCGACTAATACTCAAGCAGTGATCTCAGGTCCTAACTGAAGACAGTCGACCGTAGGCAGCTAGAAGTGAAAGTCACATCGATTGGGTGACGTTGTCATAACAATACGAAGGTAAACGAGACTAGAGGCAAAGCAGCGGCAACAGAGAACTGGAAAAAACAAACATTATCTTCTTCGAAATAAAGTTCGTTACTACTCACTGTCTCACTACTACTAAACTCTGTTATCACTGACAATATTACACGGTTTTTCTAGCGGGACCTATCGTGTATCCTGCGGGCGGAGCTCCTAGTTCTGTACGGTTCTTCTCCTCTCTGCCTTTCCCTCTCCATGGTACTTATAGACTACACAGACTATTATCAAACTGAGCGAAAGATAAATTGCTCTCTGTCAATATATTAAACCAATTTTCATGGGTGTGGTCACTGGTGTCCCAAAACATGTCCCCCCCCATAAAACAACTATTGGCGTCAATCCCGATGTAGGCCTATTTATCGTAAATAATTCACTTTCTGGCCTACACCATGTCAGTTGGCTATCCTAGCCTACTATAGGTTATGTAAAGTTCAGGGGTTGTAGAAATGAATCATCTACAGGCACTCTTGGACTCGCGTGCTCATAAATAAAATGGTGGTTATGCACATCATGTAAATAAACTAAGTGGACCACAAAATAAGACACGTTGTAAGTCAATGTCTTCTTATAAAGCCCACCATCTTAACAGAACTTGCTTTGGGTCTGCTATAAATTGCAGCGACCGGAACATCAATTTATTCAGCCATCGTCTTGTTTAATTTCCCACTGAATCGCTTTTAAATAGGATCTGACCCTGTGTAGGGGCTGAATAGAACGGCCTCTCTCTCTAAAAAGAGGGGTGATACGAGCCAAGGAACCGAACAGAGGGTCAAACACGCCACACACGCGCCCTGTGCTATTCAAGTGATAGGACAATGAAAATAAACATAGTCAGCATCTTTGTATTCATTTACCATATGCGGTGTTTACAATCATTTTCATACTTGGTCCCCTAATGGGGGGGGGGGGGGGGGGACGACGACGACGACATTAACGCCTAATTTTTTTGCACTTGGAGACCAAATCGCGCAGAGCACAAGGGCAGCGGAAAAGAATTGGGGGGTCTTATAGAAAAAAAAATAAACTTAGCTTTAGGGGAAATGTGCAGTGGAGTGTGAAATTACACCCTATAGTGCTACATATTGTACCAGAAGCTCACTCCAAAAACAGTAGGGCCTATAAGAGAAATTATCCCCTAACCTGACCAGAAGGCAGAGCAATAGATGTAGTCGCCTATGTTCCTCAGAGATGTCCCCCCCACCAAAAAATACAAACCCCCCCAAAATATCAAGTGCCACCAGGCACGCAGCTCTCTCATCCAACGTTGGACCTTCGTGAGGGTCTCCCTCTATTACTGGCCTTAAACAACATGTCGATTGAAAACGTTGGAGACATTCACATTTATAGCCTATGGGCCTGTAAAAAACGAATTAATATAACTAAACTCTAACAATAATTTTTGTGTTAATTATACTTTTGCTGTTTAATTATTATGAATACTAGGAATATAAATAAGAACAAGAATAATCAATATTGTTTGTTATGGTTAATATATTACCATGATCAATATTGATATTTTTTTATTAATATTACCTTTCAACTTTTCGCAGGATGATGGTGGCTCTGTAGACCATAGCCTACACTTGAACTATTTCATGTATCTAATTAAATCAACTAAAATAATTGGATATCAAAAATAAATCATAAATACATCTGAAATAAGACAATAAGACCCCCCCCACAAAAAATAAAAAAGTTGAATGAATTTGTGTCAGAAAAAAAAGTAAATTCTATTTGGTAGGCTACCTGAATAGTTTCAATTTTATTTAAATGATTAATTTGATGATAATAATATGGCCGGTGTTATAACAAGTACTAGGCTTTTTGACGCATTACAATTCTACATTGGCAGTGAAATTCAATCCATGCGATCACTGACATGTAGACCTATTTATCGAAGCTAATCAATATTCATAATACTGTCATCACTAATCCCATGAACATGGAGCATTCACAGTTTCACTTGCAGCCGGAGTTGTAACTTCTTTTGACACCAGAAGTATACGTTCGGTTTAAACGGTTTAGACAAATGAAACCTGTGAGCGCCATCTACAGAAGGTGTGGAGGAGAGCACTGCGGGTTGTGTTGACACACACGGCCAACCCCGGCACCCCGCTCCCCTGTCCAATCTCACCTCCAGCCTCTATACTACTACTAGCCCCTCGGCCCAGCCGGCGCAGGCTGTACATCCATCACAGGAAGGTGGTCATGATCACCGAATCAATAAAATAACATAAAAGGTCAATGTATCGACGACCGATTGTCCAGAGCCCTCCACTCCCCTCTTCAAGCTCCTTCTCGTTATACTTCACATAGTAAGTTAAACATATATACATAAGACATGCAGCGTTTGTTTACATGTAAACAACGTGCAAAACAATCGCATTTGAGCTGTAGGCCTACATAGCAAAACATGTCAAATACGTATAATATACACGCATGAAGCATTAGCGTCATTAATTAGAACAACGATGCATTCCAGCAGCCTACATAACATCATCTCAACAAGAAAATAATGATTTACCAAGCCAGGAAATATGCGTTAGGCTATTTGTACAGTTATGCCAACTTGTAAAACGTCTAGCGACAGTATGTTCACCCAAATGTTAGTCTATTCCTGTCTCAGTCCGTTATTCATCTAATAAGATAAACTCTAGATATTGATAAAGTCAAAAATGGCTTTCATTTACCCCTCGTCCCGATCTAATGTCTGGAAACTCTGATCTTAAAACTCCGAGTCAATTCCATGTTTATTTCCCCTCCCCTTTCGGTGTGTCAGACCCTGAGACCTCCTCGTTTGGGCTCCAGGTTTTTGCGTTGGCGAATCACAAAGTGTTGGAATCTATTGCCTTTGTCTGACAACTCATCCATAAGCAAAGGGGTGCGCGGAGGGGAGGGGGGGCAGGCAGCTTGCTTTTAGAAACGCACACACGGCGAGGGGCTTCATTCTCAACCCAAAGATTCAGGCTAACGCATCCACCCCATTTTAGAGTCCAGGAAAAGGGGAAGGTACCAGGGCACCAGACTCCCCACAGTGTCCATGTTTCTTCTGTCATGTCTATGCGTATCTGAGCGTACTACCCACCGCAACCAACCAGCAAATCAAGGCCGGAACTAGGATCTATCTATTTACCACAGGACTGTCAGGAACGGTTTTAGACGTAAAGGTTTGTCCTATTCGTCATCATGTTCTGAGAAAAATCATCTCATCATTCCAGGTTTTGAAAATCCAACTCAAACTGAAAAACATTTCCACGTTGATGAACCAAGCGTCGGTCATGTTCTGCACCTGACCAGCAGTAGCCTCTATTCTCGGCACGGACTGTTACCACGACGGCAACTTTTACAAGAAGTTAACCCCTCTCAGTGACTGAGTGGAGGGAAAAGCGAAATCTTTAATCGAATAAAGTTTTTCCGTTTCTTCCCATTTTTATCTGCATTACAAAGGCGAAACGGCGACTTCCATTGATTACCCGTCTTTCCTTTGCTATCCGATGGATATTCACTGCAAAGTAGACCCGTTCTCAGCGATGCACCGTAAGTAGATAATGAGTTTTTCAGATATTGTTGTGTTTGCAACGAAAACTGAGCCTGTTAAAACAGATAATGATTAGAAATAGGCCAATAGCCTAGCGAATATTATCGTTGACAGCGATGCACTCATTTCACTGACAACGCAACATCGTCTGCATGTTGTTACATATCACAACCGACAACAAAAAATACTCCAGCGTTTTCATGTAGCCTGAATTGCAGTGGCATTGGGAACAAGCTAATCCAGTGAAGTTCGATGGGAATGTTCATATTTGGAAGACACATTTTAAACTTATTTTTTTAACTGAAAATATTGTGTTTATAATATCTGCTTACCGGCGCACGTACATCTATTATATTATTTTGTTTGTATTTTTCTCAATTGTGCATAATAAACTCCTAAAAAGGCCTACGTTTTGTGTAGCGTTACCAAATTAGGACAAAATAGAAGGACAAAACACGTCACATTGGAATTAGTAAACCTGTCACCAGGTTAATACGAGTCATTGACAGGTCCGTGCCAATTTATTAGGCCAATATTCTAATAGGCACCAATTTATTGATTGACCAAATAACACTTAAACAATATACACATTAAAATAAACGTTATCTTAATTTAATATAATATTGTTACAAATGTACTTGACATGATATTGGAAGGCCTATTGTTGTTGTGCAGGTGAAATAATGGATGGAGGTAGATGTTGTTTTCCTCATGCTTGTGAATAATTTACCCCCCCTTTTTTCTTCATTTACAAAATAATATGTAATATGAGTAATCAAAGCGCTTAATTATTTATAATTACGGAGAAAAGAAAATGAAAGAGCGTGTAACTCTATAGCCAGCCCGAGCCGTGGGCCAGAGTTGAAAAGATATCCGCCTTGTATTAAACGATATAGACGAGAGATGATACGTATTATTACTGCAGAGTTAACATTTCATAAAATAGAATCGGTCTAATTAAAGTATGAAGAATATTCCAACTATAATATATAGACCATTTATGCTAATGATGCATGTGTTTATAAATTGTTAATTACCACATTTTGAGGGGGGATTGTAAAATGACAGCATTGCTATTGAACTGGATAGCCTACAGGAAACTCTAGCCTGATATTCAATGGGGCAGCAATATCGGACAACCAACTATTCACGTACAAATAAATATGTTATAGCAGCTAATGGTAGGCTATAATATGATACTATCTGCTACAAGTTATAGCCTACGTGACCTTGCCACGCACATCTTCAGAGTAGCCTACAAACAGAGTTGATAAACATTCAACAACAACAAAAAAGACATGAATTGATGACGTCCCTGGGAAAGAATAATATAGCCCTCAACCCACAACCACATGTCCATCTTAAAATACACACTTGGATATTGGACTATTAAAATCATATTCAAGACCGGATGCTTAGATATGATTTGTCTAAAATGTTCAAGTTGAACCGTTCTAATGCCATACAATGCGTTATAGCTGAGGTGATAATATAACCTACAGAATCTCCCACACCCCTGTATTTAATGTTATGGTTCTCTGTGCTGTTGTTGTCTCCCATATAGGGCACGGCGGTGTGAACCAGCTGGGCGGGGTGTTTGTCAACGGCAGACCCCTACCTGACGTGGTGAGGACAAGAATCGTAGAACTCGCCCACCAAGGAGTGAGACCCTGTGACATTTCGAGACAACTACGGGTCAGCCACGGCTGTGTCAGCAAAATACTGGGCAGGTAAGGCGGTGGAAAAACTACCAATCATGAGACAGAAAGACGCACTCTTAAAAAATTTAAATGCACCTGTCCTGCAACTCTTATCCCTACATATTGGCAGATCCCAAATAAAACAGATTCGACCAAAATATAACAAAACATGGCAAAAAAAAAAAGAGTGGAAACACGTCAGTATATTAGACACACATAATGAGGATATAGGAAACAATATCTGACTTAATCCTAGCCACCACGAGGAGCGGTACTGTGTCTGTACACAGCTAAACTGCCATCCCCGTAATTTAGGCTATATCAGATTATAACTGAATTGTATTGGGTTCGTGTCCGTACGACATTTGAATGTTTTTAAAATATTTTTCAGCTATCAAAAGGATTTTAAAAGGTATTTGTTTTATGCACTTGGAATGTTTGTCTAAATTAGTTAAATAGCAACACTTGGTAGCATGTCATTTGAAATTAATTGCATGTTTTCTTAATATTTTCTTAGTCTTTTTGGCACAGACAATAAAGTTGGACACCATTGTAATGGGTTGTAGCCGGATGGAATAGCTAAATTATTTGATCATAAGTCTTCGCTGTTATTTTTTGGATCCTACAAAACGATTTTAAGTCACTCCACCACACAGAGTTAGAGTATAGCCTAGGCTATAAAGTATATATATAAAGTTAGCCTCAGACGACAATGTGCACATTGTGGAGATGTTTGCGGGCTGAACGCGCTGTAGACGCAACACAGTATTTTGGGGGCATAAGGTGCATAACATTCGAACACATCCACAAATCTAATGATAATTTAAATCAACTCTAGCCAAGAAAACGAAGAATTGTCCATCCAACAGATAGCCTAGATGTTTCATGATCGATACGTTGTTGATTATTGTTGCAGATACTACGAGACCGGCAGTATAAAGCCAGGAGTTATTGGTGGGTCCAAACCAAAAGTGGCGACTCCAAAGGTTGTGGATAAAATAGCGGACTACAAGCGCCAGAATCCGACCATGTTCGCGTGGGAAATCAGAGACAGACTGTTAGCTGAGGGCGTCTGTGACAACGACACGGTTCCAAGCGTCTCGTCCATTAACAGGTAAACACTATTTCTTTATTAATAATTACATAACCAATAAGCCTATTCCTTTGAATGAAAACGTAAAATAGTATTATGTCACCGTCAAACATCTGGAAAATATAAAAAATCATAAAATTGGGAAACATCCTTGCAAATTTCATCAAGAAAATTTACAAATACACAATAATAGCAGCAGTGCTTTCGTCTGTCCACGTTTAGGCCTCAACGCCTGGGCTACATTTTATTTTTTCAGGAGACTGACTTTATTATATACTGTATAATTTACTTACATTGGCTGTTATACGGGGAGAACATCTTTATGACTATTTAACAGTATTTCTAAAGAATCTTCAAAGTCGTGATGAACTCTCAAGGTATTTTTTATCAATGTATGTTTTCCATCTATGAACTGCACTGCAGAATAAAAGGAGCCTATAAGCTCAGAGTTTGACAAACTTTTTCTCCCATCGAGGGTGGTCTCGACGGTGCAATTCAATCTTTCAGTCCAAACTCCCCCAGCAATCAGCAGTATATCTTAGGACGAAGTGAATCTGTCTGGATGAAAATCGATCACTAGGGCAAGCCGGTGACCAGATCCCGCGTGGCACCGAAAGCCGAGCAATTGTTCAATAGCAGCACATCTAATGTGGTGTATTGGACATTTTCTTTACAGTTTAGACCTTATAGCTGGTTTGGTTTGAAGCTTTGTGGAGTCGTGTGGTCTATTTAAAAAGGAGTACCTGTTTTTATTTAATTTTTTTAAATTAACCTTTATTTAACCAGGCAAGTCAGTTAAGAACAAATTCTTATTTTCAATGACGGCCTAGGAACAGTGGGTTAACTTCCTTATTCAGGGGCACCTGTATGTATATACATCGTATATTTTTCCCCCGATTTGCCTTTGGTAAATGCAGTTGCAGTTGCATCTTATTTCACATATCGCTGTTAGAGTTTGTTAAAACATGGGATTGTTATCTGCCAAAGCATTAGACCTATATTAGTGTATTTGTCCAACCAGTCAAACAAAGTGGGAAGTGTATTTTCACTAAAAACACGTGTTATGAATTCATTATCAAATGACATTTTATGTAAATAGATATTCTGAAAACTTCCTCAAACAAATCTAATTTGGAGAGGATCCTGCCCGCTGGTTAAGATTGAGGTCAGATGGTGTATTTATGGTTGATATGGAGAACTGTATTATAGTACCACCACGTATAGCCTTCACTTCTGTAAAGTAACAAGGAAACATCATGATCACAAAGAGGACTTTGAGTGCATTGGTGAAACAGACCAAGGGGTGTAAGAGAGATAGCAGAGAGAGAGAGAGAGAGAGAGAGAGAGAGAGAGAGAGAGAGAGAGAGAGAGAGAGAGAGAGAGAGAGAGAGAGAGAGATAGCATTGTGAGAGAGGGGAGGGAGAGAAAGAGGTAGAGAAATGGACCCCCTACCCGCCAGAGATCCTTGGTGATGAACTTTCGTTAAGAGGCAGTGTTCCATAGAGGCAGCAGCAGCATCACACTTTAATGAGCTGACTGCAGAAAGAGCCTGGACAGACAGCCCCACACAACACATCTTTTTAAATAGAGAAAGAGCAGAAGAAAAATTCATTTCATGCTTCGTGGTTGCTTAAAAAGGCCCATTTAAGCAGTCTCAGACACATGTATGTGATAGATTCAAAATGTACATTCATATCATTAAAAGACCCACCTATAAAGATTTCAATTAGAATCAAATTCAATCTCGCTTAGCTATTTTTGAACTGAATAATCCCCTACGTGTCTTTGTTTGTTATGGGGGGTGGGGGGAGTATTACAATGTGAATTAAACTAAATGTGATTCTATTAATCAAAGACGAGACCTACTTTGAATTTATTTTAATTTCATAATGCTGAATATGTCTCTTTGGGAAGTGAAGAACCTTTAAGTGGGTCAATGTTAAATGTAAATTATTTTACACTTTATTCTATACACACACACACACGTACACACGTACACACACACACACACACACACACACACACACACACACACACACACACACACACACACACACACACACACACACACACACACACACACGCATGTTCTCAAACACACATGATTCTAACTCAAGTCGGTCCAATTCAATATTTTGACTGAATTGTAGGATAGTAGTTGTATAAAATATCTGTATAACCCTGCTTCCTTGAGACCAGAAAAGGGCTGTTCTACAGTGGAAGGTTCAATGCTAACCATGCATCAGTAGACTATATGTCTAGGATTATGACTCAATAACAGTTACAAACACCCTACACGTTCCCCAATAAGTGTTTTCTAAAACGGTCTTCAAAACATCGGTTGATGCTCCATCCAGTAAACAATAGACCAGGCAGTAACTTCACATTGGCCAGTATAGCACTTCTCTTTTAACACGGTGAATCACATGGAGAATTGGCTACACTAACCAAGCTTAGACAAAGGGAAGGACTGGCACTACTGACCGCTACTCTAAAAGGGTTTTTATGGCCAAACAAAAGTGACCCCAGGACTGTTGACATAAGAGGATCTAGGTTTAAACACTGTTCCCCTGTATGCATTATTAACTGTTACAGAGATCCTGTTGTAGTTGGTGTCTGGCTGGACTGGGTTTGGGCCACCGCGCCACAAGGAAGAAATTACCCCACAACAAGTATCGCCGCTAGCCGCTACTAGACATAAAAAAGGTCTTCAATGGCGTTCAATAATATTGATTCAAAAGTAAAGCAATTTTAATATTTCTTCAGGGGATTTTCAGCAACAGCTAAGTCATTAATTCATTCCTTCAAATTGCTTATTCGATATCAAGAACATGTATTCCAAATAAAGTCTTTTGGATTTATATTGCACACAGAAGTCAGGGGGTCAAATAACTGTTATGGAGTGAAGTGAAAAAAAATGTAAATAAAATATTGATATGTGATCTCTGGGATGGCTAGTCATTGTATTGTAGCTTTGCCCTAAGGAGAGGTCTGACAGTAGTGGGTTCTTCACTCCTTGAACCTCACAACAATATCAATATCACAGCCATCTTAACAACATAGAGCTGAATATCTTAGTCCTTTGTGTCTACAGTCAACAACATAAATATTAGATTTTGAGGGGTTTCAATTAAAATCCTGAAGGGTCTACCGGTGCATCAGTCTAAGTAACACAATAAAAACAAATACCCATCAAAATCCATCAGTTTAAGCTAGAGATGTCTTTATTTGTTTTGCATGGGCTGAGTCTCAATCCACCACATCCACCCGTGTCGGCCTTCCGCATCTGCGGTTGTTGGTGGCCGAGCGACAGCGGTGTTTGTCAGACCATGAGACATCCCCCCAAAAATCGGTCTTCTCACAAATAAGTCCGTAGCGTCCGAAACGGTTTAGCCTAAAAAAAACGAACATGAGCACTTTATGGAAAGACGAGATTCTCACCAACACAATGGTGTTCTCCGTTTTATGACCTCGTGGGACTCGTCTGAAGGTAACTTGCTACTGGTTTTTAAAAAAATGAATGGAGTTATGGAGATAGCTTTGTGCCAACAAAATAAAAAGGGGTTAAATATGTGTCCACTATTTCCTGAGCTTTCTGATATCTTCTAGATATGGGACAGACACTTCAAAACCTTATTCCTTTGCCATTTATGAATGTGCTGTTCAGCGTGTTTCTATGGCCTATAGTAGTAAAGGCCAAATCCAATATTTTATCAAATAATTTAAAAAATACACCGGTCCTAAAATTCTAAACCAAATAGTGAAATGACGTCCCCCTCCACCCCCGTTTAGTTAACGTCTAAAATAATGTAGCTAGTGTAAATTGTTCAATTGTTCAGTTCCAGACCAAGCGGTTCAATTTGTAACATAATCTAATAAAATAGAGGTCTTAAATAACAATACTATTATGTTAATAAAATACAAAGAAACGTCAAATTCTCAACAACAGATCTGTGTTAGGATTAGGACACCAAGCAAACGTGAACTGGGATACGTGTCATTATTTATCCTCCAAGTCCTCGCTCCACCTTTAACGCTCCGTCCGTGTTCTAAAATAGGTACACACCATGTCATACATGATAAATAGTTTTAAAGTTTACACATTACAATGACAGCTCTTCCCCACGGTGCCAGTCAGGGTAAAGGAATCTAATGCTGGCGTAAGCTTGTGCAAGGCAATAAGGAAATATTGCTTTCCTGTCACATATAATTTATAGCTTGCTATTTGCATCTGTTTGGGCCTGTGACTAATCCCCAACTTTTTTCTCCCCCCAAAGCCCTCGATCAATAGACCCTCGTCCACACCGGGGTTGGCACTGGGGGGCTGCTGCTGCTGAAGCTACAGAGACCTTAGAGCTGTGGTCAGTCACAAATGGCAACCTAGTCCCTATATAGCGCACTACCCTTGACCATGGCCCGTAGGGATATAGGGCTATGGGTGCCATAGAGCTCGGGTCAAAAGTAGTGCACCATATAGGGAATAGGGTTGCCATTTGGGACACGGCCCTGGCCAAGCCGAGGGGCAGCAGTCAGAGAGAGAGAGCCCTGGAAACCTTTACCGTGTGGCAGGGAGAGAGGGAAAGAAGGAGGGAAAAGCCAGAGAAGGAGAGAGAAGGAGAGCTGATTAGCTCAGGCCAGGTAGAACCAGTGAAGCCGATCATTGAGGTGAATTGATGTGATTTCATGCTTTGTTTGCAAGATCACCTCTCAGAGCAAAAGTGCAATGAAGACTTTTCTTCTCTAGATCTCACCTTTTAAAGGTACAGTAGGCTTTCTAACATGTAGGCACTGCTGTTTCTACATCTGGACTTTGGATTGGATCCATTATTATGGTGAGATACTACTGACATCTCACTCAGACAAATAGCACTATGGGTCCTGGTAATAAATAGTTAATTATATAGAGAATATAGTCCAACATCTGTTCTACAACATCCTATCTGTGATTAGAAGAGGTTTAGGTTGCAAAAACAACAAGTTAACCACTGACCATTCTGGCCCTTAATTCACGGCGATGTTCAAAATGATAGCCTCATGCTGTATTGTGTGAAAAGTCAGT
The DNA here is from genome assembly GCF_016432855.1 of Salvelinus namaycush. Lineage (NCBI taxonomy): Eukaryota > Metazoa > Chordata > Actinopteri > Salmoniformes > Salmonidae > Salvelinus > Salvelinus namaycush. The sequence continues at coordinate 20,692 of NW_024058672.1, forward strand.
CAACTGATCCAAGAGCAGGAGGAAGCACTGACGCCATCTTGTCAGTCAACTGATCCAAGAGCAGGAGGAAGCACTGACGCCATCTTGTCAGTCTAATGATCCAAGAGCAGGAGGAAGCACTGACGCCATCTCCTCAGTCAACTGATCCAAGAACAGGAGGAAGCACTGACGCCATCTTGTCAGTCGACTGATCCAAGAACAGGAGGAAGCACTGACGCCATCTTGTCAGTCGACTGATCCAAGAACAGGAGGAAGCACTGACGCCATCTTGTCAGTCGACTGATCCAAGAACAGGAGGAAGCACTGACGCCATCTTGTCAGTCGACTGATCCAAGAACAGGAGGAAGCACTGACGCCATCTTGTCAGTCGACTGATCCAAGTGCAGGAGGAAGCACTGACGCCCTCTCCTCAGTCAACTGATCCAAGAGCAGGAGGAAGCACTGACACCATCTTTTCTTTCCTGTGATCACAGGATAATACGAACAAAAGTCCAGCAGCCTTTCCACCCGTCTCCAGATGGAACATCCCTGTCTGCACCGGGCCACACCATGGGTAAGACGTATCCTAACCCTAACCCTTACACCGGGCCACACCATGGGTAAGATGTATCCTAACCCTAACCCTTACACCAGGCCACACCATGGGTAAGATGTACCATAACCCTAACCCTTACACCAGGCCACACCATGGGTAAGACGTATCCTAACCCTAACCCTTACACCAGGCCACACCATGGGTAAGATGTACCATAACCCTAACCCTTACACCAGGCCACACCATGGGTAAAATGTACCATAACCCTAACCCTTACACCAGGCCACACCATGGGTAAGACGTACCATAACCCTAACCCTTACACCAGGCCACACCATGGGTAAGACGTACCATAACCCTAACCCTTACACCAGGCCACACCATGGGTAAGATGTACCATAACCATAACCCTAACCCTTACACCAGGCCACACCATGGGTAAAATGTACCATAACCCTAACCCTTACACCAGGCCACACCATGGGTAAGACGTACCATAACCCTAACCCTTACACCAGGCCACACCATGGGTAAAATGTACCATAACCCTAACCCTTACACCAGGCCACACCATGGGTAAAACGTATCATAACCCTAATCCTTACACCAGGCCACACCATGGGTAAGATGTACCATAACCCTAACCCTTACACCAGGCCACACCATGGGTAAGACGTATCATAACCCTAACCCTTACACCAGGCCACACCATGGGTAAGACGTACCATAACCCTAACCCTTACACCAGGCCACACCATGGGTAAGATGTACCATAACCCCAACCCATGTTAATCGCCTCGTCTCCATTGAAAAATATATATTTTCTACTCAATTTGAACAACCTGGTAAAATAATAATATTATATACTATTTAGTAGATGCTTCATCCAAAGCAACTTACAGTAGGCTACTGTGTGTATACAGTTAGTCATGGGTGGTCCTGGGAATCAAACCCACGATGCTGCAAGTGCCATCCTCTACCAACTAAGCTACACAGGACCACAAAATAATGGTGAAATAATAATGATAAAATGTGTCTTTTCCCTCAGTACCGAGCCAGGCCTCTCCACCTGTAACAAGCCCTTCCAACGACCCTGTGGGGTCCTACTCCATCAACGGCATCCTGGGTATTCCCCGGTCAAACGGCGAGAAGAGGAAACGAGATGAAGGTAAGAGAAAAGGCTTTCTTATTCCTGAGAATAGTATTTGTCCCAAAATGTTATGTTGTTGTTGTCTGGCTATGAGCACCTTGATGTTGTCTGACTCAGAGCACCTTGATGTTGTCTGACTCAGAGCACCTTGATGTTGTCTGACTCGGAGCACCTTGATGTTGTCTGACTCAGAGCACCTTGATGTTGTCTGACTCAGAGCACCTTGATGTTGTCTGACTCAGAGCACCTTGATGTTGTCTGACTCAGAGCACCTTGATGTTGTCTGACTCAGAGCACCTTGATGTTGTCTGACTCAGAGCACCTTGATGTTGTCTGACTCAGAGCACCTTGATGTTGTCTGACTCAGAGCACCTTGATGTTGTCTGACTCAGAGCACCTTGATGTTGTCTGACTCAGAGCACCTTGATGAGTTGATGTGTTCTAATACGGATTTACTTCAGATAAGAATGGATCGGAGCATTTCTAGTCAAAAAAGAAAATACTGAATAGCATATCTCCCTGTCTTCATAACATCATACACAACTAGCTAGTGTACAGCATCAGACACTCTGATGTGTATTGCCAGAGCAAAGCGATACTACAGGAAAACCATAAGGGCTAAATGTACCATGATAATGTGTTCTAGTGTGTCACGAAGAAGAGGAAGAGCTGTTTGATTTGAAGACATGACCTCCACTGTTGTCTTGTGCAATTAATCTTTGTTGAAGTGATTAAGAGGGGCTTAGATAATTACATGTCAAAATGATGTAGCCAACCACCCAGGTCACTCAAGAAACCAACGTCTACCACCTCCGGTGTAGGAGACACGTTTAACACCAGCAGCACCTCATCCTCCCTGTCTCTCTCTCTCTCTCTCTCTCTCTCTCTCTCTCTCTCTCTCTCTCTCTCTCTCTCTCTCTCTCTCTCTCTCTCTCTCTCTCTCTCTCTCTCTCTCTCTCTCTCTCTCTCTCTCTCTCCCCTCTTGTTCTCTCTCTCCCTCTCCCCCATCTCTCTCTCTCTATCCCCTCTTGTTCTCTCTCACTCGTTCTCTCCCTCTATCACTCTCTCTCCCCCCTCCATCCCTTCCCCGTCTCTCTTTCCCTCTCTTTTTTACTGGCTCAAAGAGTAGGCTAGTGGATATAAGAAGCCTGGGGCCATATAGATTATTGGATCTGTAAGCAACATGCTTTCTAATGTCACTACATAAGCATCTGGTGAGAATAATGGAGCAGGACCATTCATTCACAACCCCACTGTGTTAAGAGAACATGTACACTATGGAAGGAGACTGGTGTCGGGAGGGGAACTGGGAGGGGAATGAGTCACTTATTTCTGCACTATGTAAGGAACGTAGCTAATGAGCGTACGACGATATGCAGTAGGTTTGCATAGCGTTTTCTTTTGTCCTGTATGACGTTTTGTCGGGAGGAAGCGCGAGCAGCGAGCTGGGTTTGTGGGGGTATTCGGTGGAATAGGATGTTTTATGTGTGTGCTGCGTGGAGGCATGGAGGAATGGAAGGATGGAAGGGAGAGGGTATGACTAATGACGTGTCGAAGGTAGATTTCCTGGCAGAGATATAAAAACCAGCATGACGTGGACAAGGCAAATGACATAATCAACTCTCTTCCGCTGTAAAGAGATGCTGCTAGCAGAGAGAGAGAGAGAGAGAGAGAGAGAGAGAGAAGCTGTAAAGAGATGCTGCTAGCAGAGAGAGAGAGATCGTACGGCAGAATGCAAACGACTGACATCTTACAAGAGTTCAGACTATTCTACTAGAAGTCTTTCCTATTAGCCGGGGTGTCATATCTAGTCATCGGATGATCCAAGGCACACATTTCTATGCAGATTGATACTGAAGGGCAGAGTAGGCATTAGAGGACAGGATGAGGAAGGACCTGTAAGGGGAGAGAGAGAGAGAGAGAGAGAGAGAGAGAGAGAGAGAGAGAGAGAGAGAGAGAGAGAGAGAGAGAGAGAGAGAGAGAGAGAGAGAGAGAGGTATTAGAGGAAAGGGTGAGGAAGGACCTATAAGGACAAATAGAGAGAGAGAGATAGAGAGAGAGAGAGGCATTAGAGGACATGGTGAGGAAGGACTTATAAGGACAGATAGAGGGGCTCGTAGAGAGAGGAGAGCTGCTCGGCGGCGTGTTTTGGAGGGTCCTCTCCTCTAATAGATGACAGCCCCATGTTTCTACGGCTATTCAGTCTCAAATGATCTCCTTGATGTCCTGCCATTTCCTTGATTTAAGTTCCCCGGGCCGGGCGGCATGCTGATGAAAGAGCAGAGCAGAGGGAACAGGGGTCTGTGGTTCTTATATAGCTTCCATTCCAAATGGTGCCCTATTCCCTATATAGTGCACTACTTTTGACCCGAGCCCTATGGGGAAAATAGGGAATAGGGAAGGTGTAATTTGGGACGCACAAATACTCCCTCTCCAGCCCTAGTGAGAGCAGAGGGAAGCAGGGGGTGTAGGGTGGTTTGGTGGGGGAATGTAGGGAGGTTGGGTGGGGGAGTGAAGGGTGGCTGGGTGGGGGAGTGTAGGGTGGTTGGATGGGGGAGTGTAGGGTGGTTGGGTGGGGGAGTGTAGGGTGGTTGGGTGGGGGAGTGTAGGGTGGTTGGGTGGGGGAGTGTAGGGTGGTTGGGTGGGGGAGTGTAGGGTGGTTGGGTGGGGGAGTGTAGGGTGGTTGGGTAGGGGAGTGTAGGGTGGTTGGGTGGGGGAGTGTAGGGTGGTTGGGTGGGGGAGTGTAGGGTGGTTGGGTGGGGGAGTGTAGGGTGGTTGGGTGGGGGAGTGTAGGGTGGTTGGGTAGGGGAGTGTAGGGTGGTTGGGTGGGGGAGTGTAGGGTGGTTGGGTGGGGGAGTGTAGGGTGGCTGGGTGGGGGAGTGTAGGGTGGTTGGATGGGGGAGTGTAGGGTGGTTGGGTGGGGGAGTGTAGGGTGGTTGGGTGGGGGAGTGTAGGGTGGTTGGGTAGGGAAGTGTAGGGTGGTTGGGTGGGGGAGTGTAGGGTGGTTGGGTGGGGGAGTGTAGGGTAGTTGGGTGGGGGAGTGTAGGGTGGTTGGGTGGGGGAGTGTAGAGTGGTTGGGTGGGAGAGTGTAGGGTGGTTGGGTGGGGGAGTGTAGGGTGGTGGGATGGGGGAGTGTAGGGTGGTTGGGTGGGGGAGTGTATGGTGGTTGGGTGGGGGAGTGTAGGGTGGTTGGGTGGGGGAGTGTAGGGTGGTTGGGTGGGGGAGTGTAGGGTGGTTGGGTAGGGGAGTGTAGGGTGGTTGGGTGGGGGAGTGTAGGGTGGTTGGGTGGGGGAGTGTAGGGTGGTTGGGTGGGGGAGTGTAGGGTGGTTGGGTAGGGGAGTGTAGGGTGGTTGGGTGGGGGAGTGTAGGGTGGTTGGGTGGGGGAGTGTAGGGTGGTTGGGTGGGGGAGTGTAGGGTGGTTGGGTGGGGGAGTGTAGGGTGGTTGGGTAGGGGAGTGTAGGGTGGTTGGGTGGGGGAGTGTAGGGTGGTTGGGTGGGGGAGTGTAGGGTGGCTGGGTGGGGGAGTGTAGGGTGGTTGGATGGGGGAGTGTAGGGTGGTTGGGTGGGGGAGTGTAGGGTGGTTGGGTGGGGGAGTGTAGGGTGGTTGGGTAGGGGAGTGTAGGGTGGTTGGGTGGGGGAGTGTAGGGTGGTTGGGTGGGGGAGTGTAGGGTGGTTGGGTGGGGGAGTGTAGAGTGGTTGGGTGGGAGAGTGTAGGGTGGTTGGGTGGGGGAGTGTAGGGTGGTGGGATGGGGGAGTGTAGGGTGGTTGGGTGGGGGAGTGTATGGGTGGTTGGGTGGGGGAGTGTAGGGTGGTTGGGTGGGGGAGTGTAGGGTGGTTGGGTGGGGGAGTGTAGGGTGGTTGGGTAGGGGAGTGTAGGGTGGTTGGGTGGGGGAGTGTAGGGTGGTTGGGTGGGGGAGTGTAGGGTGGTTGGGTAGGGGAGTGTAGGGTGGTTGGGTGGGGAGTGTAGGGTGGTTGGGTGGGGGAGTGTAAGGTGGTTGGGTGGGGGAGTGTAGGGTGGTTGGGTGGGGGAGTGTAGGGTGGTTGGGTGGGGGAGTGTAGGGTGGTTGGGTGGGGGAGTGTAGGGTGGTTGGGTGGGGGAGTGTAAGGTGGTTGGGTGGGGGAGTGTAAGGTGGTTGGGTGGGGGAGTGTAGGGTGGTTGGGTAGGGGAGTGTAGGGTGGTTGGGTGGGGGAGTGTAGGGTGGTTGGGTGGGGGAGTGTAGGGAGGTTGGGTGGGGGAGTGTAGGGTGGTTGGGTGGGGGAGTGTAGGGTGGCTGGGTGGGGAGTGTAGGGAGGTTGGGTGGGGGAGTGTAGGGTGGTTGGGTGGGGGAGTGTAGGGTGGCTGGGTGGGGAGTGTAGGGTGGCTGGGTGGGGGAGTGTAGGGTGGCTGGGTGTGTGGGGATTTCAGGTGGGGCAGTGTAGGGTAGAGATATGGTTCTTACATACTACCTCTCCAGACCCAGTCAGTAAAACCCACCTAGAATCACAAGCCGAGGGACACCGATAGTTTATCTTTCCAGAAAGATCAACCTCAGGCCTTCAATCCTCTCTCACATCATGGCTCATCAAAACACTGCTTTAAAAACAATGTCTCGCCGCAAGCCACCGTTTGAAAATATAGTATATTGCATCCGATATCATGACTATAGCTAGACGGCATCATGCTTTACTCTACTATGTGTTACAGTACATTATAGCTCGCAAAATAATTACTATTTAGTCTACGATACATTTCATATTAATGGAACTCGAGATACACTGCACCTGCAAAGACAATGTTCTTTATATCAGTTGCTTTCAGTATTCTCAATATTCCTTTGTGTGTTATTCTTCATATCATTATTCGTTTTATTACAATTATGAATAAATTGTCGTAATCTCTCACTTGAAACACCAAATCTAAATGTTTGAGCCCATACTAATACTTCAGGACTGGTTATCTGACCTCAGGTCAGTGTTTAATACTAAGACTTCAGGACTGGTTATCTGACCTCAGGTCAGTGTTTAATACTAAGACTTCAGGACTGGTTACCTGACCTCAGGTCAGTGTTTAATACTAAGACTTCAGGACTGATTATCTGACCTCAGGTCAGTGTTTAATACTAAGACTTCAGGACTGGTTATCTGACCTCAGGTCAGTGTTTAATACTAAGACCACAGGTCCGTGTTTCCTACTAAGACCACAGGTCAGTGTTTCCTACTAAGGCCACAGGTCAGTGTTTAATACTAAGACCACAGGTCAGTGTTTCCTACTAAGACCACAGGTCAGTGTTTCCTACTAAGACCACAGGTCAGTGTTTCATACTAAGACCACAGGTCAGTGTTTCCTACTAAGACCACAGGTTAGTGTTTAATACTAAGACCACAGGTCAGTGTTTCCTACTAAGACCACAGGTCAGTGTTTCCTACTAAGACCTCAGGTCAGTGTTTCCTACTAAGACCACAGGTCAGTGTTTCCTACTAAGACCACAGGTCAGTGTTTCCTACTAAGACCACCGGTCAGTGTTTCATACTAAGACCACAGGTCAGTGTTTCCTACTAAGACCACAGGTCAGTGTTTAATACTAAGACCACAGGTCAGTGTTTCCTACTAAGACCACAGGTCAGTGTTTCATACTAAGACCACCGGTCAGTGTTTCATACTAAGACCACAGGTCAGTGTTTCCTACTAAGACCACAGGTTAGTGTTTAATACTAAGACCACAGGTCAGTGTTTCCTACTAAGACCACAGGTCAGTGTTTCCTACTAAGACCTCAGGTCAGTGTTTCCTACTAAGACCACAGGTCAGTGTTTCCTACTAAGACCACAGGTCAGTGTTTAATACGAAGACCACAGGTCAGTGTTTCATACTAAGACCACAGGTTAGTGTTTCCTACTAAGACCACAGGTCAGTGTTTAATACGAAGACCACAGGTCAGTGTTTCATACTAAGACCACAGGTCAGTGTTTCCTACTAAGACCACAGGTCAGTGTTTAATACTAAGACCACAGGTCAGTGTTTCCTACTAAGACCACAGGGCAGTGTTTCATACTAAGACCACCGGTCAGTGTTTCATACTAAGACCACAGGTCAGTGTTTCCTACTAAGACCACAGGTCAGTGTTTAATACGAAGACCACAGGTCAGTGTTTCCTACTAAGACCACAGGTCAGTGTTTCCTACTAAGACCACAGTTCAGTGTTTCCTACTAAGACCACAGGTCAGTGTTTAATACTAAGACCACAGGTCAGTGTTTCCTACTAAGACCACAGGTCAGTGTTTAATACTAAGACCACAGGTCAGTGTTTCCTACTAAGACCACAGGTCAGTGTTTAATACTAAGACCACAGGTCAGTGTTTCCTACTAAGACCACAGGTCAGTGTTTCCTACTAAGACCACAGGTCAGTGTTTCCTACTAAGACCACAGGTCAGTGTTTAATACTAAGACCACAGGTCAGTGTTTAATACTAAGACCACAGGTCAGTGTTTCCTACTAAGACCACAGGTCAGTGTTTCAAAACACTGTTTGTTCTTTCAACTTATTGTTGATGCTGTATATGTTGAGGTATGCTACTGTGTTGGCGGTATTAGTTAATGCATTGGATTATATGTCCCCATAGTCCAGTCCAGTCTTTAGCCTTCTATGAGCTGAGCCCTGTTTAACTTGCTAAGCCTGATTATTACTGTCTGGTCACGGCACAAACTCTTTCTAGAGAGGGAATGTTAACTCACACACCACCATGTTTCTCTCATTGGTGGTGCAGACAATTAGCCCCCAGAGTTGACCTCATTGTAGAAAGGATAACTCCTGTGTACAATTTTACCTCTGCACATAGGAACATTTATAGAAGACAAACAGTCTTTATCAAACAGTGAAAAACGAACTTGATTAAAAACTAACTTGGTAGCTAGGGTAAATAACAATAATAACAAGTTCAAAGTAAGCGGCTCATGCAGTAAAACGGACGGACGGTGGTGTGTAGAGGTCCAGAACCTTGGCTGTACTGTGGCTCTGTGCCAAGGTGCACCAGTCAGACAGCTCCTAAGTTCCAACTCCGCAGTGAGGGCCCTTTAAAGAAAGCAGGTCCCCCCATTACTAGAGCGATGTTGAGATAATGTAGTGTGACACGCGTTATGTACACCGGGTCCTGGAGAAGACCGGCGCCAGGGACACTCGTGTCATAAGAGCCATTAATCTGGCTTTGTCATGTGTTATTGCAAATTAAAAGTAGCATGTTACACTTGGCAGCTATTGTTGCCAGCCAGGACAGAGCGTGGAGAGGAGAGAGAGAGGAGCGAGAGGGGAGAGGAGAGAGAGAGGAGAGGAGAGAGAGAGGAGAGAGAGAGAGGACCTCTGGAGATGAGCTGTGTACTAAAGGGCACCCTATTCCCTTTATAGTGCAGTACTTTTGACGAGGGCCTTGTAGTGCACTATATAGGGAATAGGACTCCCTTTGGGAGGTACCCATCGTGTCGTTGGTGACCATGGATGTCCTGTCTGCTGTCCGTATATATGAGAATTTGCAATTCTGCAGAGAAAAGCTATTACCTCACAAATTAACATCCTAGTCTCCGTCTCCTCTCTCCCCTCCACACCCCAACCCCCCCCAACCCGTCCAACCCTCCACCCGTATCCCCATTCCCCTCCGATGGGCTGGCTACTGGAAAAGACAAAGGAAATAGCTCAAGGGTCTGAAATATTCTGTTCAATGACTGTAGGAATTATTGCCAAGAAGGAATTTGTATTGCAGCCTGTGGAATAGACAAAATGCTTTGGACCGATAGGGAACGGCTTTCGTTTGGTGATTGTTTTGTCACTATATGTACTGTACCATAGTGTTAGAACGTTCTAGAATGGATGCAACGTTAGCAGAGATATATTAGCATACTGTGGTGGAAATAGAGATTGTTGAATTAAGGTACATTATTAAGATACTGACTAACCGTTACGTACAACGGGTTGCTGACACCCATTCTATCGGGTGATTTAGCTGAAATCACCTGGACAGATACAGCTGAGAGGTTTCTTGAGGATACGGTATCTAGCTAATGGCCAATGAAGAGAATGATATCTCACCAAGTGTGTCCAGTCTTTTGAAAGCATTTCACATCGCTATTCAAATACGACCCACAATATGGACAATCATATCTACCATTATGGGTTTTCTTCAGTTCAATCACTTTCAAAAAATATTTCTGCATTGTCTGATGCTTTTGTACGTGAGAATAATATAAAAGAGAAATTCCACAATAAGAAGATCATCATTTTACACAAAGGTAGACGGACAGACAGACAGACAGACAGACAGACAGACAGACAGACAGACAGACAGACAGACAGACAGACAGACAGACAGACAGACAGACAGACAGACAGACAGACAGACAGACAGACAGACAGAGGGGGAGACAGAGGGGGAGACAGAGGGGGAGACAGACAGACAGAGGGGGAGACAGAGGGGGAGACAGAGGGGGAGACAGAGGGGGAGACAGACAGAGGGGGAGACAGAGGGGGAGACAGAGGGGGAGACAGAGGGGGAGACAGAGGGGGAGACAGACAGACAGACAGACAGAGGGGGAGAGGGGGAGAGGGGGAGAGAAAGACAGGAGACAGAGAGAGAAAGACAGAGAAAGAGACAGCGAGACAGACAGAGAAAGAGACAGAGACAGCGAGACAGACAGAGACAGAGACCGAGACAGGGACAGATGAATGATGGAGCACTAGGCCATGAATCCTGTTCACATCAGTGTTCTGTCAGCATCACCATCTGTTTGGGTGAGAAAGGGACCGTGCTCCAAATGGCACCACATTCCTTCTACACGGCACTACTTGTGACCAGGGCCCATAGGGCATTTATATAGGGGATAGGGTGTCATTAGGGATGCACCCCAGGGAGAAGGCTGGATCAACAGAGGATCTCAGTTCAACAACGTCAAGTCTGAGAGACAGGCGGTAACACACTGAACTGTAATGTGCTAAATCAATGAAAAAACCTGCTTAATTAATACCCAGGAACAGATCAATGAAGAGTGGTGTCAGGGCCTTCCTGTACACCGTCACTGTACACCGTCACTGTACACCGTCACTGTACACCGTCATTGTACACCGCCTGTAGTTGGACCTACCGTCGTTGATCGTAATGTCGCTATGGATGAGATCGTCTGCTAAATGACTCAAAATGTCAAATGAAGACAATCACCGTTCAGACGACATGGAGTTGTCTTTCTGAGACCAGCAGGATGTATAGTGAGAGAATTGTCTTAGTTACACATATCTGTGTAAGTAGAACGATATATTAAAGATATATTAAAGAAAGGCTATGAGGAGCATATGTGCACTAAATGTTGTAATATTTGATTTGGTTAACGTTGCATTAACCAAAACGTTCAATTGAAAAATGTGTGTGTCAAAGCTTACAATTTAATTTGAAATTAGTGTTAATAGGATTTAATTCGGGGTGTAAATTGAAGCTAGTTGTAGATGAGGGAGTGATATTACAAAAACAAACCGAATGTTAATGCAATGCTTGGGAAAGGGAATCACTAGCTAACGTATAGGTAATTAAATGTTGTTCCAACAAGGAACAACAGAAAGGCAAAAAAGCCTATTCAGAAGAGGGGCCTTCGTGACCCTACGGTGCCGTTTCACCTCCCTGTGCCTCCACTCAGGGGTAAACACAGACTGAACACAGGTTGAATTTCTACCAGGAATAAGATACTATAACAATTACCAGCTTATATTTTGACGCCGTTGCTTTGGTCAATTCTTCACGAGCCGTTCGTGCCTATTGTATAATCACCGTCATAGTCAGAAGACGTTAGCTTCCTTCTCAAAGCTGATGTCTCTAGTGTTTTTATTCTGACGTGTTTGGCAGACAGGTAGTCAGTGTAGTAAGGCAGACGGCCTCTCTCTCTCTCTGACTCCAGGCAGAGACAGAATTACGTCGGCTCAACCCCCTGCTAGGGGTCATGACCTTGGGGTGGCGAGCCCGCGGAGAGGAGTCTGTTTTATAGAACTAGCGATGTGATCTGATAGAGTCTGGAGTCCTCTGCTCCCTCGTTACCGGAGTGTTAATACCCAGCCATGTCAAGATGAATACACTCAAGCCTGTCACTCACTGATCAATAACACAGACACCATCACTGT
>NW_024058672.1:37500-42500 GCF_016432855.1 Salvelinus namaycush
AAACGGTACAGGATACAGTGGTTGTGCACACATGTAAACGGTACAGGATACAGTGGTTGTGCACACATGTAAACGGTACAGGATACAGTGGTTGTACACACATGTAAACGGTACAGGATACAGTGGTTGTGCACACATGTAAACGGTACAGGATACAGTGGTTGTACACACATGTAAACGGTACAGGATACAGTGGTTGTGCACACATGTAAACGGTACAGGATACAGTGGTTGTGCACACATGTAAACGGTACAGGATACAGTGGTTGTGCACACATGTAAACAGTACAGTAAAACACTTACTTGCGTGTGCTGGTAGTCATAATATTTTAGAGACAATATTCTATAAGAGGTGATGGAACATTTGAGGCCCAACTCAAGCACTGAGTACTCTTATCCAAAGTTACCAGTAACACACAGTAATGATATAAACAAAAAGCCACAGGGGCTTCAGACAGCTTCCTACCTTACAGGGGCTTCAGTGACAGCCAGCTTCCTACCTTACAGGGGCTTCAGTGACAGCCAGCTTCCTACCTTACAGGGACTTCAGTGACAGCCAGCTTCCTACCTTACAGGGGCTTCAGTGACAGCCAGCTTCCTACCTTACAGGGACTTCAGTGACAGCCAGCTTCCTACCTTACAGGGACTTCAGTGACAGCCAGCTTCCTACCTTACAGGGGCTTCAGTGACAGCCAGCTTCCTACCTTACAGGGACTTCAGTGACAGCCAGCTTCCTACCTTACAGGGACTTCAGTGACAGCCAGCTTCCTACCTTACAAGGACTTCAGTGACAGCCAGCTTCCTACCTTACAGGGACTTCAGTGACAGACAGCTTCCTACCTTACAGGGACTTCAGTGACAGCCAGCTTCCTACCTTACAGGGGCTTCAGTCAGCCAGCTTCCTACCTTACAGGGACTTCAGTGACAGCCAGCTTCCTACCTTACAGGGACTTCAGTGACAGCCAGCTTCCTACCTTACAGGGGCTTCAGTCAGCCAGCTTCCTATCTTACAGGGATTTCAGTGACAGCCAGCTTCCTACCTTACAGGGACTTCAGTGACAGCCAGCTTCCTACCTTACAGGGGCTTCAGTGACAGCCAGCTTCCTATCTTACAGGGGCTTCAGTCAGCCAGCTTCCTAACTTACAGGGGCTTCAGTGACAGCCAGCTTCCTACCTTACAGGGGCTTCTGTGACAGCCAGCTTCCTACCTTACAGGGACTTCAGTGACAGCCAGCTTCCTATCTTACAGGGGCTTCAGTCAGCCAGCTTCCTACCTTCCAGGGGCTTCCTGATTAGACTCTAGTGTTGTTGCTCTCTCTTCTTGTAGATGGTTCAGATGGGTCTGGCCCAAACACTGATTCTCAGGTTAGTGTGGACAGTTTACGGAAGCACCTGCGGGCCGATGCTTTCACTCAGCAGCAGCTGGAAGCTTTGGACCGGGTCTTTGAACGCCCGTCGTACCCCGACGTCTTCCCAACCTCGGATCACATCAAACCAGAACAGGTTAGTTACGTCTTGTTGTTTGTCACCATCAACACCATCAAATACACCTGTATTGCACCACGTCACCCCTTCCATTCCATCCAAGTTTCCTCCAGCTGTACAACCATCATATTGTTGTTGCTGCTTTTCTGTTTCTTTATTGTATAATTGTTGTTGCTGCTCCAAACGTAGTTTTCTCTGAAACTCAACATATCGCTATGTACTTTTTGTGCTGAGAGATTCTGCTATGTTATTTATTTGGCCCAGAGGGCCCCGAAGGAGCACGCCATCTGAGCTATATATATATACCTGCTCCACGCAGCTCTCAAAATAAAATGCCCACAAATGTATAGGCTGGTAAAACAGTCATTCCAGTGTATTAGAAAACAGCATGTAAAATGCTGTAGGGATTTCAGGGAAAACTCCCACGTCGTATCGATCCTGGGAGGAAAAAAACAGCACATTCTTTGGATCCCCTATAATTGAGAATAACAGAAAGGCAACATGCAATTAATCAATATCTCTATTTTTCTCTATTTTTTGCTGTTGTGTTATTTGACTCTGTGTTTCTCCTGTTATTTCTGTTATAATTCTGTGTCATTCTTCAAAAATGTTATTATTGAAACAGTGTATGAAGCCGCTTTCAGTTGTCAGATTTATCATGGAAATGTTTTTATAAATTGTAAACATAGCAAAGGGGCTTTCTGGATTTATTTCCACACACCTGGGTGTATATATAGGATATTCTAATGCGTCTTGCTTTTGATGTCAACGCCACAAACACCCACCATCTATCCATCCTCATTTACCAAATGAAGACCCCTTCTGTAACCACCACCCCCCCCCCCCCCCAAAAAAAACACAATCACTAGACCCTTATACGTTGACATACTACCTTTCTTCTTATTCAAACCTCTCTTAGGCTTATTACAATGGATAACCTTTATTTACTTTCATTAGACTATTAAACAACAAGAGACTATTCATTTGTACCCGTAGAAAACTACAAGTCTTTAAGGGGGGACCCATAAAAGAAGCTAAAGCAATGGGCCTAATTGAGTTCATTTTAATTTCTCTCCGATCGCGGCGAATTACGTAGGTAATAAATCAGTAGGACAGGACTCACCTCCAGAAGAGAGCCTAATTTGGAGCTAATTACCAAACTGATTTCTACTGGAAGATCAATACCAAAACGAATTGGAAATGACTTGCAATCACAGAGAGCTTCAGAGAGAGTATTAAAGAAGAAGAAGAGAGGGAAAAGAGGCGGGGCTCAAAATAAAAAGAGGCCAGTAGAACAATAATGGAAACGAGGCCAGTAGAACAATAATGGAAAAGAGGCCAGTAGAACAATAATGGAAAAGAGGCCAGTAGAACAATAATGGAAAAGAAGCCAGTAGAAAAATAATGGAAGAGGCCAGTAGAACAATAATGGAAAAGAGGCCAGTAGAACAATAATGGAAGAGAGGCCAGTAGAACAATAATGGAAAAGAGGCCAGTAGAACAATAATGGAAGAGAGGCCAGTAGAACAATAATGGAAAAGAGGCCAGTAGAACAATAATGGAAGAGAGGCCAGTAGAACAATAATGGAAAAGAGGCCAGTAGAACAATAATGGAAAAGAGGCCAGTAGAACAATAATGGAAAAGAGGCCAGTAGAACAATAATGGAAAAAGAGGCCAGTAGAACAATAATGGAAAAAGAGGCCAGTAGAACAATAATGGAAAAAGAGGCCAGTAGAACAATAATGGAAGAGAGGCCAGTAGAACAATAATGGAAAAGAGGCCAGTAGAACAATAATGGAAAAGAGGCCAGTAGAACAATAATGGAAAAGAGGCCAGTAGAACAATAATGGAAGAGAGGCCAGTAGAACAATAATGGAAGAGAGGCCAGTAGAACAATAATGGAAAAGAGGCCAGTAGAACAATAATGGAAAAGAGGCCAGTAGAACAATAATGGAAAAAGAGGCCAGTAGAACAATAATGGACAAGAGGCCAGTAGAACAATAATGGAAGAGAGGCCAGTAGAACAATAATGGAAAAGATGTGACGGGAACAGAAAAATCTGTTTTAATTGAATATAGTATTAATCAGAGGATTTTCTCCTTTCATGGATCTCTCTTTCACTTGTCGTTGTTCCCCTTTCTCCTCATTGGTCAATGTGTCCCTATTAGCCGGGGTCTGGGTGCTGGTTGGAAGGCCATTAAAAACACCATTCTGGAGATGCAGAACTAAATAGATTCACCCCTCCCACACTTCTGCTAGCCATTTGGTCATCCTTTTCAAATCTATCTTTTGTTTTGTTTTGTTTTTCCTCCATCTCCCCCGTCTTCGAGCCCGTCCTTTATCTGCATGATAAAACGCCTGTTTGACGTCTAAAGCCTTGAAGAATAGAGGAAAACATCCGCGACATTGTCTCCGTGAACAGTTGTAGCAGACAATTAGAGTTTATCTGGGATAGAAGCAGACAAGAGTGGGGTCACAGGCTCACAGGCGTCCCCTTTGGGACCGCAGCCCAGCGAGCCACTCAGACACACACTGGGATTTTTTGGGGGGACAAACATTGTCAACACACAGTCTCCGGAAGTCTGATCTCATTATAAAACACACACTAACATCTGCCATGACCGTCTCAAACTATCCACCACCGTACAAAGGAAATCCTTTCTGTGGGTATACAAAGTGTCTCTATAGTAATGTATTGTAGTCCAAACTAAATACATAGAAAATACATCATGGTCGATATAAAATGAAGTCATTTTCTCACTATGATAAAACATATATAAATAGAATGGAGAATTTGTTTTATTTCTTTCAATTTGATATTCATTTTGTATATGGTAACACGGAACAATGTAACTTACAGTATATGACAACCTGTTTATAGTCACTGATGATGAACCAATGAAACGTTAAAGGGTTGTGGAGAAGCTTTTTTTAAAAACATTTTTTAATTCTAAATTGTAAAAAGCCAAAAGGTGAATAGTGTCCTGTTTGAACCAGGGCCACGTGGAGTGTCTGTGTGCATCCCAAATGTAATCTTATACCCTGTGCAGTGCGCTACTTCTGGTCCAAAGCAGTGTGCTGTAATAGGGAATAGGGTACCATTAGGGACAGTGGCGTGGTAACCAAGCAGAGCTGTTTTCCTCCCTTGGCTGATCAGGACTCCTGGCTGCAGTCAAGCACAAAGGACCAGATGACGGCTTGGCTTTTCATTTGGCTTTTCTAGATCCCCACTTCCTCTCAGACAAAACCAAAATACATTCATGATATGCTTGAACTCCCACCCTCGCTGCTGCAGCTTGAAAATAGTGAACTCACACACACACACACACACACACACACACACACACACACACACACACACACACACACACACACACACACACACACACACACACACACACACACACACACACACACACACAAATATGCATGCACACACTTACACGCACATACACACACACACCCAAAAATAGACACCCTAAGATTCACGGAGAGACAGTATTTGACTCTATAT
>NW_024058672.1:47500-49718 GCF_016432855.1 Salvelinus namaycush
TTTCACGGGTAGAACATGATGAATAGGAGAAGGAAAGACCAATTGGAACTGTTTGTGTGTTTAGTAAAACAGTGAGGGAGAGATTAGTGAAGATACAACCTAATTGTGCTGCAGTATCTAGATCTGCTTTGTGTTTCCTTGATCCCAAACAGTCACTCCAGTAGCAGTGTGTCTTGATTAGGTTACTGAGGCTTCTGAAGGCCAGTCCCCTGGGCTTTTCAAGTGCAGTTCTACACATGGCTGTAGACTAGAGCTGACCGAGCGGCCGCCGGCTGCATACTGAGAGGAGCATCCTCCCAAATGGTGCCTTATGTCCTGTGTAGTGCACTACTTTAGCGGCATACACCAGGCCTCTTTCTAAAGTATTTGCGCTATACAGGTAATAGTGTGCAATTTGGATGCACAACGGAACTCTTTACCCAGAATCCCTGCTGGCCTGCCGATGGGAGACTCCCAGAGTGCATTGGTAGGTGTCAATGACACCCCCCCCCCCCCCCCCCCCCACACCTTCTCTTCATCCATCACTCCTCTCCTCCTCTCTGAGCCCTAACAGGTGCTCCTGAGGAGTAATTGTCTGTAATAGGTGGATGATATGTTGATTAGACATTCCAGGAGGAAGGCCAGTGGACAAAACCAGCAGAGGTGAGTTTCCTGGAAGCTTCGTAGCACTGAAATCCTCCTTAATCCGTGTCTACGACCAAAGATGATCTTAGTGCTTACAGCTGTCGGGGGAACACATCAGATCTGAACAGTTGATGCACTGAGAGAGTGACTGAGAGAGTGGACTGAGAGAGTGACTGAGTGACTAACTGAGAGAGTGACAGAGAGTGACAGAGCGTGACTGAGAGAGTGACTGAGAGAGTAACTGAGTGACTAACTGAGAGAGTGACAGAGAGTGACAGAGAGTGACTGAGAGAGTGACTGAAAGGGTGACTGAGAGTAACTGAGATAGTAACTGAGAGAGTGACAGAGAGTGACAGAGAGTGACTGAGAGAGTGACTGAGAGAGTAACTGAGTGACTAACTGAGAGAGTGACAGAGAGTGACAGAGAGTGACAGAGAGTGGCAGAGAGTGACTGAGAGAGTGACTGAGTGCGCTAGTGTGGAGTAGAAAGAAACCCTGAAGACTTGGAGTGAATCCCAGATGGCACCCTATTCCCTATATAGTGCACTATCTGATCAAATGCAGTGCACTAATAAGAGAATAGTGTTTATTAAGCCACAGCACATCAGGAACAGGCAGAGCGAGAGAGGCACGTTCCCTCCTGACTGGTTGTGATCGCTGCTCACTGGACACGTCCCTGGGACACATCCCTGATGTCTCTGTGGCCTGGCGACAAACTGCTCCTCTACCTGCTCTCCCTGCAAGCTCTCCTGAGACACATCCCTGATGTCTCTGTGGCCTAGTGACAAACTGCTCCTCTACCCTGCTCTCCCTGCAAGCTCTCCTGGGACACATCCCTGATGTCTCTGTGGCCTAGTGACAAACTGCTCCTCTACCCTGCTCTCCCTGCAAGCTCTCCTGAGACACATCCCTGATGTCTCTGTGGCCTAGTGACAAACTGCTCCTCTACCCTGCTCTCCCTGCAAGCTCTCCTGAGACACATCCCTGATGTCTCTGTGGCCTAGTGACAAACTGCTCCTCTACCCTGCTCTCCCTGCAAGCTCTCCTGGGACACATCCTGATGTCTCTGTGGCCTAGTGACAAACTGCTCTACCCTGCTCTCCCTGCAAGCTCTCCTGGGACACATCCCTGATGTCTCTGTGGCCTAGTGACAAACTGCTCCTCTACCCTGCTCTCCCTGCAAGCTCTCCTGAGACACATCCCTGATGTCTCTGTGGCCTAGTGACAAACTGCTCCTCTACCCTGCTCTCCCTGCAAGCTCTCCTGGGACACATCCCTGATGTCTCTGTGGCCTAGTGACAAACTGCTCTCTACCCTGCTCTCCCTGCAAGCTCTCCTGGGACACATCCCTGATGTCTCTGTGGCCTAGTGACAAACTGCTCCTCTACCCTGCTCTCCCTGCAAGCTCTCCTGGCACATCCCTGATGTCTCTGTGGCCTAGTGACAAACTGCTCCTCTACCCTGCTCTCCCTGCAAGCTCTCCTGGCTCTGGAATTAATTATTATTTCGTCTTCACACAAAGCAAACTAACCTTGAGCACACATTTGGTAATGAATGACTTTCACCGCCGTGATGCTGTGGGGGAATTAAACCA
>NW_024058673.1:0-49683 GCF_016432855.1 Salvelinus namaycush
TTGACACTCTGGCCGATGATTTGTTTACCTCTGGATAACATGAAAACAGCCTCACAAGCTCAGCTGGCAACAATTTCATTCCAGTTTTTTGCAGATGTTTACTGACACCAGCCATATTCTTTATTTTACTTTATTGTTTATTTATTGTCCCCGTGGGGAAATTGTGTTTCAGTGTCATGTTCATGTTTAAAGTGGCTTTTAAATACAAAACAAGTTGACAATACAACTTTCATAACAGTTACAATAAAAAGAGACCAGACTGCTGGTCTTACTGAGTCTATAGGAACATTATCCTGCTGGCCTTACTGGGTGGATAGGAACATTAGCCTGCTGGCCTTACTGAGTCTATAGGAACATTAGCCTGCTGGCCTTACTGAGTCTATAGGAACATTAGCCTGCTGGTCTTACTGAGTCTATAGGAACATTAGCCTGCTGGTCTTACTGGGTCTATAGGAACATTAGCCTGCTGGCCTTACTGGGTGGATAGGAACATTAGCCTGCTGGTCTTACTGGGTGGATAGGAACATTAGCCTGCTGGCCTTACTGAGTCTATAGGAACATTAGCCTGCTGGCCTTACTGAGTCTATAGGAACATTAGCCTGCTGGTCTTACTGAGTGGATAGGATCATTAGCCTGCTGGTCTTACTGAGTCTATAGGAACATTAGCCTGCTGGCCTTACTGAGTCTATAGGAACATTAGCCTGCTGGTCTTACTGAGTCTATAGGAACATTAGCCTGCTGGCCTTACTGAGTCTATAGGAACATTAGCCTGCTGGTCTTACTGGGTCTATAGGAACATTAGCCTGCTGGCCTTACTGGGTGGATAGGAACATTAGCCTGCTGGTCTTACTGGGTGGATAGGAACATTAGCCTGCTGGCCTTACTGAGTCTATAGGAACATTAGCCTGCTGGCCTTACTGAGTCTATAGGAACATTAGCCTGCTGGTCTTACTGAGTGGATAGGATCATTAGCCTGCTGGTCTTACTGAGTCTATAGGAACATTAGCCTGCTGGCCTTACTGAGTCTATAGGAACATTAGCCTGCTGGTCTTACTGAGTCTATAGGAACATTAGCCTGCTGGTCTTACTGAGTCTATAGGAACATTAGCCTGCTGGTCTTACTGGGTCTATAGGAACATTAGCCTGCTGGTCTTACTGAGTCTATAGGAACATTAGCCTGCTGGTCTTACTGAGTCTATAGGAACATTAGCCTGCTGGTCTTACTGAGTCTATAGGAACATTAGCCTGCTGGTCTTACTGAGTCTATAGGAACATTAGCCTGCTGGTCTTACTGGGTGGATAGGAACATTAGCCTGCTGGTCTTACTGAGTCTATAGGAACATTAGCCTGCTGGTCTTACTGGGTGGATAGGAACATCAAGCTATTTAGGAGAAATATCACACCTGGCACAAATTATGGTCTAGTTGTGTTTTTCCTGCTGAGGGGTGCCCTGTACCTGCGCCCAGAGGTGAGCAGTAGACTATCATCGTGCATGGAAGCGTCTCCCTGTCAGGAATGCCACAGTTGCCCTTAGTTTGAAGATGTAATCCGGAGACAGGTGTTTTCTCCATCTCTTTAGGTATCATACTCTAATTCCACTGATTTCAAAACTCGATCCTCCAGAAAGTAGAGAGCAACATTTATCCAGCTCCACTACACGATACATTTTTAAAAAGCCGTGTTTGACAGGATTACCAACACAGACTGACGAGCTTCTATGACAGACCAATCTGAACTCATCTCTCGGCATGTCCTGCCCACTCATTATCTCAGCCAATCATGGCTAGTGGGAAGGTTGTTCACTTTTTATGTGGCTAAACCAACAAGACTCTTTAACAATTGTATTTGTATTTACAGATGACATACGAGTTTGTTATTAATAAGGCACATGAATGTTCACATGTTGTAGAAGGCATTTCTGACAAAAACATGCATTTTAATAAAAATTAAAAAATGTTTACGTTCAAGCGGCTCTCCTGTGAAGTCGTGACTTGCGACATATGCCTAGTTTCCTGAATCGGGTCACATATGGCATTCAGATAGATGATAGGACCATTCAGTGATGAAGCTTTAATTTGAGAAGTTGTGAGTAGAGGAATTGCTCATAAATAAATAAAAATTGGGAGTGGGTGAACGTAGTTGTACCTGATTCCTAGACTTTCTCACTAAATATGGTTCCGTACAGTTGGCTCACAGCGGCTCCTTACATCTTGTGGTGAAAGTTCGTATCCCCTTTGGGGTGCCCCAAAAAAAGAAATTGAAATGTGGACTCACATGTATTGCGGTGTGAAGGATTGTGATTTGGGAAGAAAAGTGCAATCATCACCTTGCAAATGATTAGGGGATCAATTCAACTCGCAGCTCGCAGCTCTTTTTCCAAAATATGAAATGACTACTACCAACTAACTACTACTACTACTACTACCGACCCCCCCCCCCCCCCCCCCCCCCCCCCCAGGCCTGCTTTCACTTTTCAGAATTAGAAGTGTGTGGACATGGGATGAATTAAGTAAATAAGGGATTTGGAAGAAAAAACAAGATATACCTGCCCCATGTGGGATTAGAACTCACAACTGTTGAACTAACAGCCACGTGTCCTACCGGATGGGAAAACATACGAGTTGACATCACCACCATTGATATAAACGTATAATAATATAAATTTCATAGCCTACATGTTTTTTCTTTTTTTTTCTTCGTAATGCGCATAGATGTGTATGATACGGTTAGCAAAAACATTGAATTTACACAGAAATGTGCCTTATTGCCTTTAGAATGTTGTGTAACGTCAATAGTCTAGTCAAGGAAGCGTCCTTCTAAATATATTGTCACGCTCCACTTGACCGTTGCCAAATAAGGTACGCTGTCACCTGCTTTTATAGTTGCATTTTTAAAGAAGTTTATCAGACATTCTTATCCAGAGTGACTTACACTAGTGAGTGTTTACACGTTCACTCTCTTTAGTCATTCTGGTCCCCCGTGGGAATCGAACCCACAACCCTGGTGTTGCAAGCGCCATGCTATACCGACTGAGGAGCCACACATGATATCATCATAGTTAGTCTATAATGTTAGTCATTTATATTACTTTATTAAAACAGTTATCAGCTGTTCATGTTGCCTGAACGGTCTATGACTCTGTCATACAGTACACACTTTTAGTTTCTGTTGTCCTAGGCTACCTGGCTAAAATGCTTGCTCGCTAGCCTGGCTTCCTTTCATGGGTAATGATGCACCAGGCCTGCAAGTTAACATTAACCTTCTAATGTACAAGTCAAAAGTTTGGACAAAAAACTGTGCAAAGCTGTCATCAAGTCAAAAGGTGGCTACTTCAAAGAATCTGAAATATAAAATATATTTTGATTTGTTTAACACTTTTTTGGTTACTACATGATTCCAAATGTGTTATTTCATAGTTTGGATGTCTCCACTATTATTCTACAATGTAGAAACTAGTCAAAATACAAAAAAAAAAACTTAAATGAGTAACTGTGTCCAAACGTTTGACTGTTACTGTACATCTAGCTACATATTGACCTTCCATCCTCTCAGGCCAGTGGCACAATGTATGAATTAATGGTTGGATCAGAATCAGCATTTTAATTATTGGCCAGTACGGAGAATTAAGTAAAACCACAAGTCCAAATCCCTATCTCCATCCATGGCTAATTCAGGAAAGGGACGATTTTTAGCTAGCTAGCCAGCCACCGGAAGACAACAACACAACGAGATTCTGTCAATGATGTATGCTCTTGATGCGATGTGATTGGAGTGAAGCCAATTCCAAACTGGCTTCCATTTACACTTTTTTTGGGGCGCGCCAAGAGTCGGAGTGAAAGAAATTAAATGATTGTAAAAAATATATATTTTTTTTTAAAACACACACACCAGGAGAGGAGGGGTTGGTTTGATGGGACATGCTCTCCATTCTGGTTCATCTGGCAGGGCTGATTGCATGGTGCTGGGAGGGGAGGAGAGGCGGGGGCATGCAGGAAAGGGCAGGTTCATTAAGTATACCGTTCTGGGGGAGAAGGGGAGGGAGTGGACTGCATGAGAGCGAGAGACTAATGAATTATAATCCTTCCTGTCTTTACCTCTTCCCTCTACCTTATTTGACATTCTCAAACCTTGCTTTCTTCCATTCCTCTGATTCTCCCTCTCTCTCCTTGCTTTCCTCCTTGTCCGTGTGGCTCAGACACAGACAACCCCATTCTGTCAGTAAACCACCTCCGATACCAGCCTTTACTTTTCACTATGCATCCCTCCTTCTCTCTTTGTCCTTCCCTTCTGTTTTATTCCTCTGTGACCTCTCCACCGTGCGTAGAAGGTGGCTGAGTACCCAGAGGCTCTGTCTGTCTCGCTGGCATCTTGTCGGCATTAACGTTCACTTCACTGGCTTCCTGCGGCTTGCCTTGCCCTCATCGTGTGTGTGCTGTGTTCATGTTTTTCACATTAACACCAAGTTGAGCAGAGAAGAAAGGGTTGCTTTGCCCCACTCCCTCTTTCACGTTTATTTAGCTCGCAAAAAAGAGTTAAGGAAGAGCAGCAGAACATTCCAGGTCCAGAATATTACGTAACAAAGTTGAATTGTGTTCAACAGTCATTTTGAAGAATTCTACAATAGATTGAAGCCCTCTATAAAAATGAGTCTTGCGTGTGATATTACATGACAGACACTGTTATCATAGCTAGAGCTCACCTCCAAACACAGTGTCTGTGTGGATGGTAAAATTACCATATGCACTGGGTAAGGACAGGAGGACTTAGTCACATTATGTATACAGTCTGTGTGAGCTTACCAAACAACCTTCATTTAGCTTTTACTGTTTTAGAGATTATTTGTCTAGGAGTTAGCAGTAGGTTTTCCAGACTGAAACATCTAGACTTCTTCAGCTCCCCTGGTCTGGTCAGAGAATGAGGCAAGATAAGGCTAACTCTGGGACTCTAACAAGATAAGGCTAACTCTGGGACTCTAACAAGATAAGGCTAACTCTGAGACTCTAACAAGATAAGGCTAACTCTGGGACTCTAACAAGATAAGGCTAACTCTGGGACTCTAACAAGATAAGGCTAACTCTGAGACTCTAACAAGATAAGGCTAACTCTGGGACTCTAACAAGATAAGGCTAACTCTGGGACTCTAACAAGATAAGGCTAACTCTGAGACTCTAACAAGATAAGGCTAACTCTGGGACTCTATCAAGATAAGGCTAACTCTGAGACTCTAACAAGATAAGGCTAACTCTGGGACTCTAACAAGATAAGGCTAACTCTGGGACTCTAACAAGATAAGGCTAACTCTGGGACTCTATCAAGATAAGGCTAACTCTGGGACTCTATCAAGATAAGGCTAACTCTGGGACTCTATCAAGATAAGGCTAACTCTGGGACTCTATCAAGATAAGGCTAACTCTGGGACTCTATCAAGATAAGGCTAACTCTGGGACTCTATCAAGATAAGGCTAACTCTGGGACTCTATCAAGATAAGGCTAACTCTGGGACTCTAACAAGATAAGGCTAACTCTGGGACTCTATCAAGATAAGGCTAACTCTGGGACTCTATCAAGATAAGGCTAACTCTGGGACTCTAACAAGATAAGGCTAACTCTGGGACTCTATCAAGATAAGGCTAACTCTGGGACTCTATCAAGATAAGGCTAACTCTGGGAATCTATCAAGATAAGGCTAACTCTGAGACTCTATCAAGATAAGGCTAACTGTGGGACTCTAACAAGATAAGGCTAACTCTGGGACTCTATCAAGATAAGGCTAACTGTGGGACTCTATCAAGATAAGGCTAACTCTGGGACTCTATCAAGATAAGGCTAACTCTGAGACTCTATCAAGATAAGGCTAACTGTGGGACTCTAACAAGATAAGGCTAACTCTGGGACTCTAACAAGATAAGGCTAACTCTGGGACTCTAACAAGATAAGGCTAACTCTGGGAATCTATCAAGATAAGGCTAACTCTGGGACTCTAACAAGATAAGGCTAACTCTGAGACTCTATCAAGATGAGGCTAACTCTGGGACTCTAACAAGATAAGGCTAACTCTGGGAATCTATCAAGATAAGGCTAACTCTGGGACTCTATCAAGATAAGGCTAACTCTGGGACTCTAACAAGATAAGGCTAACTCTGGGACTCTATCAAGATAAGGCTAACTCTGAGACTCTATCAAGATAAAGCTAACTCTGGGACTCTAACAAGATGAGGCTAACTCTGGGACTCTAACAAGATAAGGCTAACTCTGGGAATCTATCAAGATAAGGCTAACTCTGGGACTCTAACAAGATAAGGCTAACTCTGGGACTCTAACAAGATAAGGCTAACTGTGGGACTCTAACAAGATAAGGCTAACTCTGGGACTCTAACAAGATAAGGCTAACTCTGAGACTCTAACAAGATAAGGCTAACTCTGAGACTCTATCAAGATAAGGCTAACTCTGAGACTCTATCAAGATAAGGCTAACTCTGGGACTCTAACAAGATAAGGCTAACTCTGAGACTCTATCAAGATAAGGCTAACTGTGGGACTCTAACAAGATAAGGCTAACTCTGAGACTCTATCAAGATAAGGCTAACTCTGGGAATCTAACAAGATAAGGCTAACTCTGGGACTCTATCAAGATAAGGCTAACTCTGGGACTCTAACAAGATAAGGCTAACTCTGGGACTCTAACAAGATAAGGCTAACTCTGGGACTCTATCAAGATAAGGCTAACTCTGGGACTCTATCAAGATAAGGCTAACTCTGGGACTCTATCAAGATAAGGCTAACTCTGGGACTCTATCAAGATAAGGCTAACTCTGGGACTCTATCAAGATAAAGCTAACTCTGAGACTCTAACAAGACAATCAGTCAGTTGGTGTTGAAATCATATTTTCTGTAGCTTTTCCAAGGCAGCTGAAAGAATAAATGTTCAAATGTAGACCTGGTGACATCGTCTATCATGCCTGATGTAACAGCGGGGTCATCTTACTACAGTGGAAGGATACCAGAGTTAAGGATGTGACTCACTTTTAACTGCTGTAATGAAAAGCATCAGGAGCGGTGAGTAGCGTAGTGAAGCACAGAACACTTAGCAGGGCCAGAGGATTCTATTTATTTGCAATAAAGGCCTCTGAGCAGGGCTAAAGCCTTCGCTTTAATTGCTCTCCAAATTGATTCGTTTCTGGCTTTATCAGTCTCCGAGAGAGAGAGAGAGAGAGAGTCAGTTGTCCTTTGTGGGACTGAGAGGTGCATTAAATCAACCGGTAGGTAGCTACATCAATATCCATCCTGACCTGCCAGAAAATGATGCATTTGTTTCCGTTGCTTCCGCCACTCACTCTACCTTCGCTTTCTGAACAGGTTTGGCCAGCTGCCAGACATGAGTCGAGTCCCACAATTGAACCCTATTCCCCATGGAGTGGAGAAGTGTTGTACATTAAGCCAGGGATGAACATTATGAGACATTAGGAGAATATGTTAAACAAGCTTCTCTTTGTTTTCCAGGCTGTTTAAGATGCTAACATATTTTTTTTGGTGTGTTTTCAGGTAATGCAAGCTGTATTATCATGGGGCTAGTGTAGAGCTGTATTATCATGGGGCTAGTGTTCAGCTGTATTATCACGGGGCTAGTGTTCAGCTGTATTATCACGGGGCTAGTGTTCAGCTGTATTATCATGGGGCTAGTGTAGAGCTGTATTATCATGGGGCTAGTGTTCAGCTGTATTATCACGGGGCTAGTGTTCAGCTGTATTATCACGGGGCTAGTGTTCAGCTGTATTATCATGGGGCTAGTGTAGAGCTGTATTATCATGGGGCTAGTGTTCAGCTGTATTATCATGGGGCTAATGTTGAGCTGTATTATCATGAGGCTAATGAAGAGCTGTGTTATCATGAGGCTAATGTAGAGCTGTATTATCATGAGGCTAATGAAGAGCTGTGTTATCATGAGGCTAATGAAGAGCTGTGTTATCATGAGGCTAATGAAGAGCTGTATTATCATGAGGCTAATGTAGAGCTGTATTATCATGGGGCTAGTGTAGAGCTGTATTATCATGGGGCTAGTGTAGAGCTGTATTATCATGGGGCTAGTGTAGAGCTGTATTATCATGGGGCTAGTGTTCAGCTGTATTATCATGGGGCTAGTGTAGAGCTGTATTATCATGGGGCTAGTGTAGAGCTGTATTATCATGGGGCTAGTGTAGAGCTGTATTATCATGGGGCTAGTGTAGAGCTGTATTATCATGGGGCTAGTGTAGAGCTGTATTATCACGGGGCTAGTGTAGAGCTGTATTATCACGGGGCTAGTGTAGAGCTGTATTATCATGGGGCTAGTGTAGAGCTGTATTATCATGGGGTTAGTGTAGAGCTGTATTATCATGGGGCTAGTGTAGAGCTGTATTATCATGGGGCTAGTGTAGAGCTGTATTATCATGGGGCTAGTGTAGAGCTGTATTATCATGGGGTTAGTGTAGAGCTGTATTATCATGGGGTTAGTGTAGAGCTATATTATCATGGGGTTAGTGTAGAGCTGTATTATCATGGGGCTAGTGTAGAGCTGTATTATCATGGGGCTAGTGTAGAGCTGTATTATCATGGGGTTAGTGTAGAGCTGTATTATCATGGGGCTAGTGTAGAGCTGTATTATCATGGGGCTAGTGTAGAGCTGTATTATCATGGGGTTAGTGTAGAGCTGTATTATCATGGGGTTAGTGTAGAGCTGTATTATCATGGGGCTAGTGTAGAGCTGTATTATCATGGGGCTAGTGTAGAGCTGTATTATCATGGGGTTAGTGTAGAGCTGTATTATCATGGGGCTAGTGTAGAGCTGTTTTATCATGGGGTTAGTGTAGAGCTGTATTATCATGGGGTTAGTGTAGAGCTGTATTATCATGGGGTTAGTGTAGAGCTGTATTATCATGGGGTTAGTGTAGAGCTGTATTATCATGGGGCTAGTGTAGAGCTGTATTATCATGGGGCTAGTGTAGAGCTGTATTATCATGGGGTTAGTGTAGAGCTGTATTATCATGGGGCTAGTGTAGAGCTGTATTATCATGGGGCTAGTGTAGAGCTGTATTATCATGGGGCTAGTGTAGAGCTGTATTATCGTGGGGCTAGTGTAGAGCTGTATTAACATGGGGCTAATGTAGAGCTGTATTATCGTGGGGCTAGTGTAGAGCTGTATTATCGTGGGGCTAGTGTAGAGCTGTATTATCGTGGGGCTAGTGTTCAGCTGTATTATCATGGGGCTAGTGTAGAGCTGTATTAACATGGGGCTAGTGTAGAGCTGTATTATCGTGGGGCTAGTGTTCAGCTGTATTATCGTGGGGCTAGTGTAGAGCTGTATTATCATGGGGCTAGTGTTCAGCTGTATTATCATGGGGTTAGTGTAGAGCTGTATTATCATGGGGTTAGTGTAGAGCTGTATTATCATGGGGCTAGTGTAGAGCTGTATTAACATGGGGCTAGTGTAGAGCTGTATTATCATGGGGCTAGTGTAGAGCTGTATTATCATGGGGTTAGTGTAGAGCTGTATTATCATGGGGCTAGTGTAGAGCTGTATTATCATGGGGCTAGTGTAGAGCTGTATTAACATGGGGCTAGTGTAGAGCTGTATTATCATGGGGCTAGTGTAGAGCTGTATTATCATGGGGCTAGTGTTCAGCTGTATTATCATGGGGCTAGTGTAGAGCTGTATTATCATGGGGCTAGTGTAGAGCTGTATTATCATGGGGCTAGTGTAGAGCTGTATTATCATGGGGCTAGTGTTCAGCTGTATTTTCATGGGGTTAGTGTAGAGCTGTATTATCATGGGGCTAGTGTAGAGCTGTATTATCATGGGGCTAGTGTAGAGCTGTATTATCATGGGGTTAGTGTAGAGCTGTATTATCACGGGGCTAGTGTAGAGCTGTATTATCATGGGGCTAGTGTAGAGCTGTATTATCATGGAGTTAGTGTAGAGCTGTATTATCATGGGGCTAGTGTTCAGCTGTATTATCATGGGGCTAGTGTTCAGCTGTATTATCATGGGGCTAGTGTAGAGCTGTATTATCATGGGGCTAGTGTTCAGCTGTATTATCATGGGGCTAGTGTTCAGCTGTATTATCATGGGGCTAGTGTAGAGCTGTATTATCATGGGGCTAGTGTAGAGCTGTATTATCGTGGGGCTAGTTTAGAGCTGTATTATCGTGGGGCTAGTGTAGAGCTGTATTATCGTGGGGCTAGTGTAGAGCTGTATTATCATGGGGCTAGTGTAGAGCTGTATTATCATGGGGCTAGTGTAGAGCTGTATTATCATGGGGCTAGTGTAGAGCTGTATTATCATGGGGCTAGTGTAGAGCTGTATTATCATGGGGCTAGTGTTCAGCTGTATTATCATGGGGCTAGTGTTCAGCTGTATTATCATGGGGCTAGTGTAGAGCTGTATTATCATGGGGCTAGTGTTCAGCTGTATTATCGTTGGGCTAGTGTTCAGCTGTATTATCGTGTGGCTAGTGTTCAGCTGTATTATCGTGGGGCTAGTGTAGAGCTGTATTATCATGGGGCTAGTGTTCAGCTGTATTATCATGGGGCTAGTGTTCAGCTGTATTATCGTGGGGCTAGTGTTCAGCTGTATTATCGTGGAGCTAGTTTAGAGCTGTATTATCATGGGGCTAGTGTTCAGCTGTATTATCATGGGGCTAGTGTAGAGCTGTATTATCATGGGGCTAGTGTAGACCTGTATTATCGTGGGGCTAGTGTTCAGCTGTATTATCGTGGGGCTAGTGTTCAGCTGTATTATCATGGGGCTAGTGTAGAGCTGTATTATCATGGGGCTAGTGTAGAGCTGTATTATCGTGGGGCTAGTGTAGAGCTGTATTATCGTGGGGCTAGTGTAGAGCTGTATTATCGTGGGGCTAGTGTAGAGCTGTATTATCATGGGGCTAGTGTAGAGCTGTATTATCATGGGGCTAGTGTAGAGCTGTATTATCATGGGGCTAGTGTAGAGCTTTATTATCATGGGGCTAGTGTAGAGCTGTATTATCATGGGGCTAGTGTAGAGCTGTATTATCATGGGGCTAGTGTAGAGCTGTATTATCATGGGGCTAGTGTTCAGCTGTATTTTCATGGGGTTAGTGTAGAGCTGTATTATCATGGGGCTAGTGTAGAGCTGTATTATCATGGGGCTAGTGTAGAGCTGTATTATCATGGGGTTAGTGTAGAGCTGTATTATCACGGGGCTAGTGTAGAGCTGTATTATCATGGGGCTAGTGTAGAGCTGTATTATCATGGAGTTAGTGTAGAGCTGTATTATCATGGGGCTAGTGTTCAGCTGTATTATCATGGGGCTAGTGTTCAGCTGTATTATCATGGGGCTAGTGTAGAGCTGTATTATCATGGGGCTAGTGTTCAGCTGTATTATCATGGGGCTAGTGTTCAGCTGTATTATCATGGGGCTAGTGTAGAGCTGTATTATCATGGGGCTAGTGTAGAGCTGTATTATCGTGGGGCTAGTTTAGAGCTGTATTATCGTGGGGCTAGTGTAGAGCTGTATTATCGTGGGGCTAGTGTAGAGCTGTATTATCATGGGGCTAGTGTAGAGCTGTATTATCATGGGGCTAGTGTAGAGCTGTATTATCATGGGGCTAGTGTAGAGCTGTATTATCATGGGGCTAGTGTAGAGCTGTATTATCATGGGGCTAGTGTTCAGCTGTATTATCATGGGGCTAGTGTTCAGCTGTATTATCATGGGGCTAGTGTAGAGCTGTATTATCATGGGGCTAGTGTTCAGCTGTATTATCGTTGGGCTAGTGTTCAGCTGTATTATCGTGTGGCTAGTGTTCAGCTGTATTATCGTGGGGCTAGTGTAGAGCTGTATTATCATGGGGCTAGTGTTCAGCTGTATTATCATGGGGCTAGTGTTCAGCTGTATTATCGTGGGGCTAGTGTTCAGCTGTATTATCGTGGAGCTAGTTTAGAGCTGTATTATCATGGGGCTAGTGTTCAGCTGTATTATCATGGGGCTAGTGTAGAGCTGTATTATCATGGGGCTAGTGTAGACCTGTATTATCGTGGGGCTAGTGTTCAGCTGTATTATCGTGGGGCTAGTGTTCAGCTGTATTATCATGGGGCTAGTGTAGAGCTGTATTATCATGGGGCTAGTGTAGAGCTGTATTATCGTGGGGCTAGTGTAGAGCTGTATTATCGTGGGGCTAGTGTAGAGCTGTATTATCGTGGGGCTAGTGTAGAGCTGTATTATCATGGGGCTAGTGTAGAGCTGTATTATCATGGGGCTAGTGTAGAGCTGTATTATCATGGGGCTAGTGTAGAGCTTTATTATCATGGGGCTAGTGTAGAGCTGTATTATCATGGGACTAGTGTAGAGCTGTATTATCATGGGGCTAGTGTTCAGCTGTATTATCGTGGGGCTAGTGTAGAGCTTTATTATCATGGGGTTAGTGTAGAGCTGTATTATCATGGGGCTAGTGTTCAGCTGTATTATCATGGGGATAGTGTAGAGCTGTATTATCATGGGGCTAGTGTAGAGCTGTATTATCGTGGGGCTAGTGTAGAGCTTTATTATCATGGGGCTAGTGTAGAGCTGTGTTATCATGGGGCTAGTGTTCAGCTGTATTATCATGGGGCTAGTGTAGAGCTGTATTATCATGGGGCTAGTGTAGAGCTGTATTATCGTGGGGCTAGTGTTCAGCTGTATTATCGTCAAATCAATCAAATCAAATCAAAGTGTATTTTTTACGTGCGCCGAATACAACAGGTGTAGACCTTACAGTGAAATACTTACAGGCTCTAACCAATAGTACGAAAAAAAAGGTGTGTGTGTGTGTGTATGTGTTGGTAAGTAAAGAAATAAATCAACAGTAAAAAGACATTTGAAAATAAGAGTAGCAAGGCTATAACAGTCGAGAGGCTACATACAGACACCGGTTAGTCAGGCTGATTGAGGTACTATGTACATGTAGATATGGTTAAAGTGACTATGTATATATGATGAATAGAGAGTAGCAGTAGACAGTCTATATACAGTAGCGAGGCTACATACAGACACCGGTTAGTCAGGCTGATTGAGGTACTATGTACATGTAGATATGGTTAAAGTGACTATGTATATATGATGAATAGAGAGTAGCAGTAGACAGTCTATATACAGTAGCGAGGCTACATACAGACACCGGTTAGTCAGGCTGATTGAGGTACTATGTACATGTAGATATGGTTAAAGTGACTATGCATATATGATGAACAGAGAGAATCAGCAGCGTAAAAGAGGGGTTGGGGGGCGGGAGGGGGGGGCACACAATGCAAATAGTCCCGGTAACCATTTGATTACCTGTTCAGGAGTCTTATGGCTGGGGGTAAAAACTGTTGAGAAGCCTTTTTGTCCTAGACTTGGCACTCCGGTACCGCTTGCCATGCGGTAGTAGAGAGAACAGTCTATGACTGGGGTGGCTGGGGTCTTTGACAATTTTAGGGCCTTCCTCTGACACCGCCTGGTATAGAGGTCCTGAATGGCAGGAAGCTTAGCCCCAGTGATGTACTGGGCCGTACGCACTACCCTCTGTAGTGCCTTGCAGTCAGAGGCCGAGCAATTGCTGTACCAGGCAGTGATGCAACCGGTCAGGATGCTCTCGATTTTGCAGCTGTAGAAACTTTTGAGGATCTCAGGACCCATGCCAAATCTTTATAGTTTCCTGAGGGGGAAAAGGCTTTCTCGTGCCCTCTTCACGACTGTCTTGGCGTGTTTGGACCATTCTAGTTTGTTGTTGATGTGGACACCAAGGAACTTGAAGCTCTCAACCTACTCCACCACAGCCCTGTCGATGAGAATGGGGACGTGCTCCTTTTCCTGTGGTCCACAATCATCTCCTTAGTCTTGGTTACGTTGAGGGATAGGTTGTTATTCTGGCACCACCCGGCCAGGTCTCTGACCTCCTCCCTATAGGCTGTCTCGTCATTGTCGGTGATCAGTTACCACTGTTGTGTCGTCAGCAAACTTAATGATGGTGTTGGAGTCGTGCGTGGCCACGCAGTCGTGAGTGAACAGGGAGTACAGGAGGGGACTGAGCACGCACCCCTAAGAGCCTCCAGTGTTGAGGATCAGCGTTGCGGATGTGTTGCTAGTAATTGAGGTAATATGTAGGTAGAGGTATTAAAGTGACTATGCATAGATAATAACAGAGAGTAGCACCAGCGAAAAGGGGGGCAACGCAAATAATCGGGGTAGCCATTTGATAAGCTGTTCATGAGTCTTATGGGTTGGGGGTAGAAGCTGTTTAGAAGCCTCTTGGACCTAGACTTGGCGCTCCGGTACCGCTTGCCGTGCAGGAGCAGAGAGAACAGTCTATGACTGGGGTGGCTGGAGTCTTTGATAATTTTTGGGGCCTTTCTCTGACACCGCCAGGTATAGAGGCCCTGTATGGCAGGATGCTTGGCCCCGGTGATGTACTGGGCCGTACGCACTACCCTCTGTAGTGCCTTGCGGTCAGAGGCCGAGCAATTGCTGTACCAGGCAGTGAAGGAGGGGACTGAGCACACAGGGACTATGGTGGTCTGCTTAAAACATGTTGGTATTACAGACTCGGACAGGGAGAGGTTGAAAATGTCAGTGAAGACACCTGCCAGTTGGTCAGCACATGCCCGGAAAACACGTCCTGGTAATCCGTCTGGCCCCGCAGCCTTGTGTATGTTGACCTGTTTAAACGTCTTACTCACGTCGGCTACGGAGAGCGTGATCACACAGTCGTCCAGAACAGCTGATGCTCTCATGCATGCCTAAGTGTTGCTTGCCTCGAAGCGAGCATAGAAGTGATTTAGCTCGTCTGGTAGGCTCGTGTCACTGGGCAGCTCGCGGCTGTGCTTCCCTTTGTAGTCTGTAATAGTTTGCAAGCCCTGCCTCATCTGACTAGCGTTGGAGCCAGTGTAGTATGATACAATCTATGGCCTGTATTGATGCTTTGCCTGTTTGATGGTTCGTCGCAGGGCATAGCAGGATTTATTGTAAGCTTCCGGGTTAGAGTCCCGCACCTTGAAAGCGGCAGCTCTACCCTTTAGCTCAGTGCGAATGTTGCCTGTAATCCATGGCTTCTGGTTGGGGTATGTACGTACAGCCAGTGACTGGTGTGGTGTATTCCTCAATGTCATCAGAAGAATCCCGGAACATGTTCCTTTCTGTGCTAGCAAAACAGTCCTGTAGTTTAGCATCTGCTTCATCTGATCATTGTTTTTATAGACTGAGTCATTGGTGCTTCCTGCTTTAATTTTTGCTTGTAAGCAGGAATCAGGAGGATAGAGTTGTGGTCGAATTTACCAAATGGAGGGCAAGGGAGAGCTTTTTACGCATCTCTGTGTGTGGAGTAAAGGTGATCTAGAATTGTTTTCCCTCTGGTTGCACATTTAACATGTTGATAGAGATTTGGTGGAACTGATTTAAGTTTCCCTGCATTAAAGTCTCCGGCCACTAGGAGCGCCGCCTCTGGGTGAGTGGTTTCCTGTTTGCTTATTTCCTTAGACAGCTGACTGAGTGCGGTCTTAGTGCCAGCATCTGTCTGTGGTGGTAAATAAACAGACACGAAAAGTATAGCTGAGAACTCTCTAGGCAAGTAGTGTGGCCTGCAATTTATCCCAATATAATCTACTTCAGGCGCGCAAAATCTAGAGACTTCCTTAGAGTTCGTGCCAGCTGTTTACAAATATGTTTTACAAATATGCACAGACCGCCCCCCCCCTCGTCTTACCGGAGTGAGCTGTTCTATCTTGCCGGTGCAGCGTATATCCCGCTAGTTGAATATCCATGTCGTCATTCAGCCACGATGCTGTGAAACATAGGATATTACAGTTTTTGATGTCCCATTGGTAGGATATTCGTAATCGTACCTCGTCTAGTATATTGCAAGCCCCAAGTCTCTATCCTCTCTGTCTCTGGCCAACAGGGACTGTAGATGAGCATGTCTCTATCCTCTCTGTCTCTGACCAACAGGGACTGTAGATGAGCATGTCTCTATCCTCTCTGTCTCTGTCCAACAGGGACTGAGCATGTCTCTATCCTCTCTGTCTCTGACCAACAGGGACTGTAGATGAGCATGTCTCTATCCTCTCTGTCTCTGGTCAACAGGGACTGAGCATGTCTCTATCCTCTCTGTCTCTGGTCAACAGGGACTGAGCATGTCTCTATCCTCTCTGTCTCTGTCCAACAGGGAC
The DNA here is from genome assembly GCF_016432855.1 of Salvelinus namaycush. NCBI lineage: Eukaryota > Metazoa > Chordata > Actinopteri > Salmoniformes > Salmonidae > Salvelinus > Salvelinus namaycush. The sequence continues at coordinate 16,189 of NW_024058673.1, forward strand.
TGAGCATGTCTCTATCCTCTCTGTCTCTGACCAACAGGGACTGAGCATGTCTCTATCCTCTCTGTCTCTGTCCAACAGGGACTGAGCATGTCTCTATCCTCTCTGTCTCTGTCCAACAGGGACTGAGCATGTCTCTATCCTCTCTGTCTCTGACCAACAGGGACTGAGCATGTCTCTATCCTCTCTGTCTCTGTCCAACAGGGACTGAGCATGTCTCTATCCTCTCTGTCTCTGTCCAACAGGGACTGAGCATGTCTCTATCCTCTCTGTCTCTGTCCAACAGGGACTGAGCATGTCTCTATCCTCTCTGTCTCTGTCCAACAGGGACTGAGCATGTCTCTATCCTCTCTGTCTCTGTCCAACAGGGACTGAGCATGTCTCTATCCTCTCTGTCTCTGACCAACAGGGACTGAGCATGTCTCTATCCTCTCTGTCTCTGTCCAACAGGGACTGAGCATGTCTCTATCCTCTCTGTCTCTGTCCAACAGGGACTGAGCATGTCTCTATCCTCTCTGTCTCTGACCAACAGGGACTGAGCATGTCTCTATCCTCTCTGTCTCTGTCCAACAGGGACTGAGCATGTCTCTATCCTCTCTGTCTCTGTCCAACAGGGACTGAGCATGTCTCTATCCTCTCTGTCTCTGTCCAACAGGGACTGAGCATGTCTCTATCCTCTCTGTCTCTGTCCAACAGGGACTGAGCATGTCTCTATCCTCTCTGTCTCTGACCAACAGGGACTGAGCATGTCTCTATCCTCTCTGTCTCTGTCCAACAGGGACTGAGCATGTCTCTATCCTCTCTGTCTCTGTCCAACAGGGACTGAGCATGTCTCTATCCTCTCTGTCTCTGACCAACAGGGACTGAGCATGTCTCTATCCTCTCTGTCTCTGACCAACAGGGACTGAGCATGTCTCTATCCTCTCTGTCTCTGTCCAACAGGGACTGAGCATGTCTCTATCCTCTCTGTCTCTGTCCAACAGGGACTGAGCATGTCTCTATCCTCTCTGTCTCTGACCAACAGGGACTGAGCATGTCTCTATCCTCTCTGTCTCTGTCCAACAGGGACTGAGCATGTCTCTATCCTCTCTGTCTCTGACCAACAGGGACTGAGCATGTCTCTATCCTCTCTGTCTCTGTCCAACAGGGACTGAGCATGTCTCTATCCTCTCTGTCTCTGACCAACAGGGACTGTAGATGAGCATGTCTCTATCCTCTCTGTCTCTGACCAACAGGGACTGAGCATGTCTCTATCCTCTCTGTCTCTGTCCAACAGGGACTGAGCATGTCTCTATCCTCTCTGTCTCTGACCAACAGGGACTGAGCATGTCTCTATCCTCTCTGTCTCTGACCAACAGGGACTGTAGATGAGCATGTCTCTATCCTCTCTGTCTCTGTCCAACAGGGACTGAGCATGTCTCTATCCTCTCTGTCTCTGTCCAACAGGGACTGAGCATGTCTCTATCCTCTCTGTCTCTGACCAACAGGGACTGAGCATGTCTCTATCCTCTCTGTCTCTGTCCAACAGGGACTGAGCATGTCTCTATCCTCTCTGTCTCTGACCAACAGGGACTGAGCATGTCTCTATCCTCTCTGTCTCTGTCCAACAGGGACTGAGCATGTCTCTATCCTCTCTGTCTCTGACCAACAGGGACTGTAGATGAGCATGTCTCTTTCCTCTCTGTCTCTGACCAACAGGGACTGAGCATGTCTCTATCCTCTCTGTCTCTGACCAACAGGGACTGAGCATGTCTCTATCCTCTCTGTCTCTGTCCAACAGGGACTGAGCATGTCTCTATTCTCTCTGTCTCTGTCCAACAGGGACTGAGCATGTCTCTATCCTCTCTGTCTCTGACCAACAGGGACTGAGCATGTCTCTATCCTCTCTGTCTCTGACCAACAGGGACTGAGCATGTCTCTATCCTCTCTGTCTCTGTCCAACAGGGACTGAGCATGTCTCTATCCTCTCTGTCTCTGACCAACAGGGACTGAGCATGTCTCTATCCTCTCTGTCTCTGACCAACAGGGACTGAGCATGTCTCTATCCTCTCTGTCTCTGTCCAACAGGGACTGAGCATGTCTCTATCCTCTCTGTCTCTGACCAACAGGGACTGAGCATGTCTCTATCCTCTCTGTCTCTGTCCAACAGGGACTGAGCATGTCTCTATCCTCTCTGTCTCTGACCAACAGGGACTGAGCATGTCTCTATCCTCTCTGTCTCTGTCCAACAGGGACTGAGCATGTCTCTATCCTCTCTGTCTCTGACCAACAGGGACTGAGCATGTCTCTATCCTCTCTGTCTCTGTCCAACAGGGACTGAGCATGTCTCTATCCTCTCTGTCTCTGACCAACAGGGACTGAGCATGTCTCTATCCTCACTGTCTCTGACCAACAGGGACTGTAGATGAGCATGTCTCTATCCTCTCTGTCTCTGTCCAACAGACCGTCTGTGTGTTCGCTGTTCATCCGAACCATATTGCAAGTGGCAAACAACAAAAATCCCAAGGATGGCGAGCGCACTCCACCATAGATGTTCATATTGCAAATGGTCACAAAGTCAAGACCCAAGGGTCAAAAAAAAATATATAATAATAAAAAAAAATAATAATTCAACCCCATCTAAAAAAGTGCTTTCTGGAGCGTTTTTCGATTTCTTTTCTTGTTTTTTTTGTCAATTATACATATATAATAACCATATGAACATACCTTTGTATTATTTTAATGAGTTTGTCCATAAGACCTATGTTATTTCCATTTGCAATATATGATCATAGGAAGTCGGCTTCCAAACCCAAAAGTCAGTGAACCATGGCCAAATGGCATAAGAAATGTCCAAATGCCATATACAAGTATTGAATGTACCAAATCAGGATGTTATGTCCATTTGCCATATATGATCATAGGAAGTCAGCTTCCGAACCCAAAAGTCAGTGAACCATGTCCAAATGGCATGTATACTGACCAAATGATATATATCACTATGGCTACATAGGGTCAGAAGGATGGTAGATGGGACCTGGCTACATTGGGTCAGAAGGATAGTAGATGGGACCTGGCTACATAGGGTCAGAAGGATAGTAGATGGGACCTGGCTGCATAGGGTCAGAAGGATAGTAGATGGGACCTGGCTACATTGGGTCAGAAGGATAGTAGATGGACCTGGCTACATAGGGTCAGAAGAATAGTAGATGGGACCTGGCTACATAGGGTCAGAAGGATAGTAGATGGGACCTGGCTACATAGGGTCAGAAGGATATTAGATGGGACCTGGCTACATTGGGTCAGAAGGATAGTAGATGGGATCTGGCTACATAGGGTCAGAAGGATAGTAGATGGGACCTGGCTACATAGGGTCAGAAGGATAGTAGATGGGACCTGGCTACATAGGGTCAGGAGGATAGTAGATGGGATCTGGCTACATAGGGTCAGAAGGATAGTAGATGGGACCTGGCTGCATAGGGTCAGAAGGATAGTAGATGGGACCTGGCTACATTGGGTCAGAAGGATAGTAGATGGTACCTGGCTACATAGGGTCAGAAGAATAGTAGATGGGACCTGGCTACATAGGGTCAGAAGGATAGTAGATGGGACCTGGCTACATTGGGTCAGAAGGATAGTAGATGGGACCTGGCTACATTGGGTCAGAAGGATAGTAGATGGGACCTGGCTGCATAGGGTCAGAAGGATAGTAGATGGGACCTGGCTACATTGGGTCAGAAGGATAGTAGATGGGACCTGGCTGCATAGGGTCAGAAGGATAGTAGATGGGACCTGGCTGCATAGGGTCAGAAGGATAGTAGATGGGACCTGGCTACATAGGGTCAGAAGGATAGTAGATGGGACCTGGCTACATAGGGTCAGAAGGATAGTAGATGGGACCTGGCTACATAGGGTCAGAAGGATAGTAGATGGGACCTGGCTACATAGGGTCAGAAGGATAGTAGATGGGACCTGGCTACATAGGGTCAGAAGGATAGTAGATGGGACCTGGTTACATAGGTTCAGAAGGATAGTAGATGGGACCTGGCTGCATAGGGTCAGAAGGATAGTAGATGGGACCTGGCTGCATAGGGTCAGAAGGATAGTAGATGGGACCTGGCTGCATAGGGTCAGAAGGATAGTAGATGGGACCTGGCTGCATAGGGTCAGAAGGATAGTAGATGGGATCTGGCTACATTGGGTCAGAAGGATAGTAGATGGGATCTGGCTACATAGGGTCAGAAGGATAGTAGATGGGATCTGGCTACATAGGGTCAGAAGGATAGTAGATGGGACCTGGCTACATAGGGTCAGAAGGATGCTAGATGGGATCTGGCTACATAGGGTCAGAAGGGTAGTAGATGGGACCTGGTTACATAGGTTCAGAAGGATAGTAAATGGGACCTGGCTGCATAGGGTCAGAAGGATAGTAGATGGGATCTAGCTACATAGGGTCAGAAGGATAGTAGATGGGACCTGGCTGCATAGGGTCAGAAGGATAGTAGATGGGACCTGGCTACATTGGGTCAGAAGGTTAGTAGATGGGATCTGGCTACATAGGGTCAGAAGGATAGTAGATGGGACCTGGCTACATAGGGTCAGAAGGATAGTAGATGGGACCTGGCTACATTGGGTCAGAAGGATAGTAGATGGGATCTGGCTACATAGGGTCAGAAGGATAGTAGATGGGCCCTGGCTACATAGGGTCAGAAGGATAGTAGATGGGACCTGGCTACATAGGGTCAGAAGGATAGTAGATGGGACCTGGCTGCATAGGGTCAGAAGGATAGTAGATGGGACCTGGCTGCATAGGGTCAGAAGGATAGTAGATGGGACCTGGCTGCATAGGGTCAGAAGGATAGTAGATGGGATCTAGCTACATAGGGTCAGAAGGATAGTAGATGGGATCTGGCTACATAGGGTCAGAAGAATAGTATATGGGACCTGGCTACATAGGGTCAGAAGGATAGTAGATGGGACCTGGCTGCATAGGGTCAGAAGGATAGTAGATGGGACCTGGATCAGCAGGATAATAGATGGACCTGGCTACATTGGGTCAGAAGGATAGTAGATGGGACCTGGCTGCATAGGGTCAGAAGGATAGTAGATGGGACCTGGCTACATAGGGTCAGAAGGATAGTAGATGGGACCTGGCTGCATAGGGTCAGAAGGATAGTAGATGGGACCTGGCTGCATAGGGTCAGAAGGATAATAGATGGGACCTGGCTACATAGGGTCAGAAGGATAGTAGATGGGACCTGGCTACATAGGGTCAGAAGGATAGTAGATGGGACCTGGCTGCATAGGGTCAGAAGGATAGTAGATGGGACCTGGATCAGCAGGATAATAGATGGACCTGGCTACATAGGGTCAGAAGGATAGTAGATGGGACCTGGCTACATAGGGTCAGAAGGATAGTAGATGGGACCTGGCTACATAGGGTCAGAAGAATAGTAGATGGGACCTGGCTACATAGGGTCAGAAGAATAGTAGATGGGACCTGGCTGCATAGGGTCAGAAGGATAGTAGATGGGACCTGGCTGCATAGGGTCAGAAGGATAGTAGATGGGACCTGGATCAGCAGGATAATAGATGGACTTGGCTACATAGGGTCAGAAGGATAGTAGATGGGACCTGGCTACATAGGGTCAGAAGGATAGTAGATGGGACCTGGCTGCATAGGGTCAGAAAAAATAGTAGATGGGACCTGGCTACATAGGGTCAGAAGAATAGTAGATGGGACCTGGCTGCATAGGGTCAGAAGGATAGTAGATGGGACCTGGCTGCATAGGGTCAGAAGGATAGTAGATGGGACCTGGATCAGCAGGATAATAGATGGACCTGGCTACATAGGGTCAGAAGGATAGTAGATGGGACCTGGCTACATAGGATCAGAAGGATAGTAGATGGGACCTGGCTACATAGGGTCAGAAGGATAGTAGATGGGACCTGGCTACATAGTGTCAGAAGGATAGTAGATGGGACCTGGCTACATAGGGTCAGAAGGATAGTAGATGTGACCTGGCTACATAGGGTCAGAAGGATAGTAGATGGACCTGGCTACATAGGGTCAGAAGGATAGTGGATGGGCCTGGCTACATAGGGTCAGAAGGATAGTAGATGGACCTGGCTACATAGGGTCAGAAGGATAGTAGATGGGACCTGGCTACATAGGGTCAGAAGGATAGTAGATGGACCTGGCTGCATAGGGTCAGAAGGATAGTAGATGGGACCTGGCTACATAGGGTCAGAAGGATAGTAGATGGGACCTGGCTACATAGGGTCAGAAGGATAGTAGATGGGACCTGGCTACATAGGGTCAGAAGGATAGTAGATGGGACCTGGCTACAAAGGGTCAGAAGGATAGTAGATGGGACCTGGCTACATAGGGTCAGAAGGATAGAAGATGGGACCTGGCTACATAGGGTCAGAAGGATAGTAGTTTGGACCTGGCTACAAAGGTCAGAAGGATAGTAGATGGGACCTGGCTACATAGGGTCAGAAGGATAGTAGATGGGACCTGGCTACATTGGGTCAGAAGGATAGTAGATGGGACCTGGCTGCATAGGGTCAGAAGGATAGTAGATGGGACCTGGCTGCATAGGGTCAGAAGGATAGTAGATGGGACCTGGCTACATAGGGTCAGAAGGATAGTAGATGGGACCTGGCTACATAGGGTCAGAAGGATAGTAGATGGGACCTGGCTACATAGGGTCAGAAGGATAGTAGATGGGACCTGGCTACATAGGGTCAGAAGGATAGTAGATGGGACCTGGCTACATAGGGTCAGAAGGATAGTAGATGGGACCTGGTTACATAGGTTCAGAAGGATAGTAGATGGGACCTGGCTGCATAGGGTCAGAAGGATAGTAGATGGGACCTGGCTGCATAGGGTCAGAAGGATAGTAGATGGGACCTGGCTGCATAGGGTCAGAAGGATAGTAGATGGGACCTGGCTGCATAGGGTCAGAAGGATAGTAGATGGGATCTGGCTACATTGGGTCAGAAGGATAGTAGATGGGATCTGGCTACATAGGGTCAGAAGGATAGTAGATGGGATCTGGCTACATAGGGTCAGAAGGATAGTAGATGGGACCTGGCTACATAGGGTCAGAAGGATGCTAGATGGGATCTGGCTACATAGGGTCAGAAGGGTAGTAGATGGGACCTGGTTACATAGGTTCAGAAGGATAGTAAATGGGACCTGGCTGCATAGGGTCAGAAGGATAGTAGATGGGATCTAGCTACATAGGGTCAGAAGGATAGTAGATGGGACCTGGCTGCATAGGGTCAGAAGGATAGTAGATGGGACCTGGCTACATTGGGTCAGAAGGTTAGTAGATGGGATCTGGCTACATAGGGTCAGAAGGATAGTAGATGGGACCTGGCTACATAGGGTCAGAAGGATAGTAGATGGGACCTGGCTACATTGGGTCAGAAGGATAGTAGATGGGATCTGGCTACATAGGGTCAGAAGGATAGTAGATGGGCCCTGGCTACATAGGGTCAGAAGGATAGTAGATGGGACCTGGCTACATAGGGTCAGAAGGATAGTAGATGGGACCTGGCTGCATAGGGTCAGAAGGATAGTAGATGGGACCTGGCTGCATAGGGTCAGAAGGATAGTAGATGGGACCTGGCTGCATAGGGTCAGAAGGATAGTAGATGGGATCTAGCTACATAGGGTCAGAAGGATAGTAGATGGGATCTGGCTACATAGGGTCAGAAGAATAGTATATGGGACCTGGCTACATAGGGTCAGAAGGATAGTAGATGGGACCTGGCTGCATAGGGTCAGAAGGATAGTAGATGGGACCTGGATCAGCAGGATAATAGATGGACCTGGCTACATTGGGTCAGAAGGATAGTAGATGGGACCTGGCTGCATAGGGTCAGAAGGATAGTAGATGGGACCTGGCTACATAGGGTCAGAAGGATAGTAGATGGGACCTGGCTGCATAGGGTCAGAAGGATAGTAGATGGGACCTGGCTGCATAGGGTCAGAAGGATAATAGATGGGACCTGGCTACATAGGGTCAGAAGGATAGTAGATGGGACCTGGCTACATAGGGTCAGAAGGATAGTAGATGGGACCTGGCTGCATAGGGTCAGAAGGATAGTAGATGGGACCTGGCTACATAGGGTCAGAAGGATAGTAGATGGGACCTGGCTACATAGGGTCAGAAGGATAGTAGATGGGACCTGGCTACATAGGGTCAGAAGGATAGTAGATGGGACCTGGCTACATAGGGTCAGAAGGATAGTAGATGGGACCTGGCTGCATAGGGTCAGAAGGATAGTAGATGGGACCTGGATCAGCAGGATAATAGATGGACCTGGCTACATAGGGTCAGAAGGATAGTAGATGGGACCTGGCTACATAGGGTCAGAAGGATAGTAGATGGGACCTGGCTACATAGGGTCAGAAGAATAGTAGATGGGACCTGGCTACATAGGGTCAGAAGAATAGTAGATGGGACCTGGCTGCATAGGGTCAGAAGGATAGTAGATGGGACCTGGCTGCATAGGGTCAGAAGGATAGTAGATGGGACCTGGATCAGCAGGATAATAGATGGACTTGGCTACATAGGGTCAGAAGGATAGTAGATGGGACCTGGCTACATAGGGTCAGAAGGATAGTAGATGGGACCTGGCTGCATAGGGTCAGAAAAAATAGTAGATGGGACCTGGCTACATAGGGTCAGAAGAATAGTAGATGGGACCTGGCTGCATAGGGTCAGAAGGATAGTAGATGGGACCTGGCTGCATAGGGTCAGAAGGATAGTAGATGGGACCTGGATCAGCAGGATAATAGATGGACCTGGCTACATAGGGTCAGAAGGATAGTAGATGGGACCTGGCTACATAGGATCAGAAGGATAGTAGATGGGACCTGGCTACATAGGGTCAGAAGGATAGTAGATGGGACCTGGCTACATAGTGTCAGAAGGATAGTAGATGGGACCTGGCTACATAGGGTCAGAAGGATAGTAGATGTGACCTGGCTACATAGGGTCAGAAGGATAGTAGATGGACCTGGCTACATAGGGTCAGAAGGATAGTGGATGGGCCTGGCTACATAGGGTCAGAAGGATAGTAGATGGACCTGGCTACATAGGGTCAGAAGGATAGTAGATGGGACCTGGCTACATAGGGTCAGAAGGATAGTAGATGGACCTGGCTGCATAGGGTCAGAAGGATAGTAGATGGGACCTGGCTACATAGGGTCAGAAGGATAGTAGATGGGACCTGGCTACATAGGGTCAGAAGGATAGTAGATGGGACCTGGCTACATAGGGTCAGAAGGATAGTAGATGGGACCTGGCTACAAAGGGTCAGAAGGATAGTAGATGGGACCTGGCTACATAGGGTCAGAAGGATAGAAGATGGGACCTGGCTACATAGGGTCAGAAGGATAGTAGTTTGGACCTGGCTACAAAGGTCAGAAGGATAGTAGATGGGACCTGGCTACATAGGGTCAGAAGGATAGTAGATGGGACCTGGCTACATAGGGTCAGAAGAATAGTAGATGGACCTGGCTACATAGGATCAGAAGGATAGTAGATGGGACCTGGCTACATAGGGTCAGAGGGATAGTAGATGGGACCTGGCTGCATTGGGTCAGAAGGATAGTAGATGGGACCTGGCTACATAGGGTCAGAAGGTAAGTAGATGGGATCTGGCTGCATTGGGTCAGAAGGATAGTAGATGGGACCTGGCTACATAGGGTCAGAAGGATAGTAGATGGGACCTGGCTACATTGGGTCAGAAGGATAGTAGATGGGATCTGGCTACATAGGGTCAGAAGGATAGTAGATGGGCCCTGGCTACATAGGGTCAGAAGGATAGTAGATGGGACCTGGCTACATAGGGTCAGAAGGATAGTAGATGGGACCTGGCTGCATAGGGTCAGAAGGATAGTAGATGGGACCTGGCTGCATAGGGTCAGAAGGATAGTAGATGGGACCTGGCTGCATAGGGTCAGAAGGATAGTAGATGGGATCTAGCTACATAGGGTCAGAAGGATAGTAGATGGGATCTGGCTACATAGGGTCAGAAGAATAGTATATGGGACCTGGCTACATAGGGTCAGAAGGATAGTAGATGGGACCTGGCTGCATAGGGTCAGAAGGATAGTAGATGGGACCTGGATCAGCAGGATAATAGATGGACCTGGCTACATTGGGTCAGAAGGATAGTAGATGGGACCTGGCTGCATAGGGTCAGAAGGATAGTAGATGGGACCTGGCTACATAGGGTCAGAAGGATAGTAGATGGGACCTGGCTACAAAGGGTCAGAAGGATAGTAGTTGGGACCTGGCTACATAGGGTCAGAAGGATAGTAGATGGGACCTGGCTACATAGGGTCAGAAGGATAGTAGTTTGGACCTGGCTACAAAGGTCAGAAGGATAGTAGATGGGACCTGGCTACATAGGGTCAGAAGGATAGTAGATGGGACCTGGCTACATAGGGTCAGAAGAATAGTAGATGGACCTGGCTACATAGGATCAGAAGGATAGTAGATGGGACCTGGCTACATAGGGTCAGAGGGATAGTAGATGGGACCTGGCTACATAGGGTCAGAAGGATAGTAGTTTGGATCTGGCTGCATAGGGTCAGAAGGTAAGTAGATGGGATCTGGCTACATAGGGTCAGAAGGATAGTAGATGGGACCTGGCTACATAGGGTCAGAGGGATAGTAGATGGGACCTGGCTACATAGGGTCAGAAGGATAGTAGTTTGGACCTGGCTGCATAGGGTCAGAAGGTAAGTAGATGGGATCTGGCTGCATTGGGTCAGAAGGATAGTAGATGGGACCTGGCTACATAGGGTCAGAAGGATAGTAGATGGGACCTGGCTACATAGGGTCAGAGGGATAGTAGATGGGACCTGGCTACATAGGGTCAGAAGGATAGTAGTTTGGACCTGGCTGCATAGGGTCAGAAGGTAAGTAGATGGGATCTGGCTGCATTGGGTCAGAAGGATAGTAGATGGGACCTGGCTACATAGGGTCAGAAGGATAGTAGATGGGACCTGGCTACATAGGGTCAGAGGGATAGTAGATGGGACCTGCCTACATAGGGTCAGAAGGATAGTAGATGGGACCTGGCTACATAGGGTCAGAAGGATAGTAGATGGGACCTGGCTACATAGGGTCAGAAGGATAGTAGATGGACCTGGCTACATAGGGTCAGAAGGATAGTAGATGGGACATGGCTACATAGGGTCAGAAGGATAGTAGATGGGACCTGGCTACATAGGGTCAGAAGGATAGTAGATGGACCTGGCTGCATATGGTCAGAAGGATAGTAGATGGACCTGGCTGCATAGGGTCAGAAGGATAGTAGATGGGACATGGCTACATAGGGTCAGAAGGATAGTAGATGGGACCTGGCTACATAGGGTCAGAAGGATAGTAGATGGACCTGGCTGCATATGGTCAGAAGGATAGTAGATGGACCTGGCTGCATAGGGTCAGAAAGATAGTAGATGGGACCTGGCTACATAGGGTCAGAAGGATAGTAGATGGGACCTGGCTACATAGGGTCAGAAGGATAGTAGATGGACCTGGCTACATAGGGTCAGAGGGATAGTAGATGGGTAGATGGGACCTGGCTACATAGGGTCAGAAGGATAGTAGATGGGACCTGGCTACATTGGGTCAGAAGGATAGTAGATGGGACCTGGCTACATAGGGTCAGAAGGATAGTAGATGGGACCTGGCTACATAGGGTCAGAAGGATAGTAGATGGGACCTGGCTACATAGGGTCAGAAGGATAGTAGATGGGACCTGGCTACATAGGGTCAGAAGGATAGTAGATGGGACCTGGCTACATAGGGTCAGAAGGATAGTAGATGGGACCTGGCTGCATAGGGTCAGAAGGATAGTAGATGGACCTGGCTACATAGGGTCAGAAGGATAGTAGATGGGACCTGGCTGCATAGGGTCAGAAGGATAGTAGATGGGACCTGGCTACATAGTGTCAGAAGGATAGTAGATGGGACCTGGCTACATAGGGTCAGAAGGATAGTAGATGGGACCTGGCTACATAGGGTCAGAAGGATAGTAGATGGGACCTGGCTACATAGGGTCAGAAGGATAGTAGATGGGACCTGGCTACATAGGGTCAGAAGGATAGTAGATGGGACCTGGCTACATAGGGTCAGAAGGATAGTAGATGGGACCTGGCTACATAGGGTCAGAAGAATAGTAGATGGGACCTGGCTACATAGGGTCAGAAGGATAGTAGATGGGACCTGGCTACATAGGGTCAGAAGGATAGTAGATGGGACCTGGCTACATTGGGTCAGAAGGATAGTAGATGGGATCTGGCTACATTGGGTCAGAAGGATAGTAGATGGGACCTGGCTACATTGGGTCAGAAGGATAGTAGATGGGACCTGGCTACATTGGGTCAGAAGGATAGTAGATGGGACCTGGCTACATAGGGTCAGAAGGATAGTAGATGGGACCTGGCTGCATAGGGTCAGAAGGATAGTAGATGGGACCTGGCTGTATAGGGTCAGAAGGATAGTAGATGGGATCTAGCTACATAGGGTCAGAAGGATAGTAGATGGACCTGGCTGTATAGGGTCAGAAGGATAGTAGATGGGACCTGGCTACATAGGGTCAGAAGGATAGTAGATGGGATCTAGCTACATAGGGTCAGAAGGATAGTAGATGGACCTGGCTACATTGGGTCAGAAGGATAGTAGATGGGACCTGGCTGCATAGGGTCAGAAGGATAGTAGATGGACCTGGCTACATAGGGTCAGAAGGATAGTAGATGGGACCTGGCTACATAGGGTCAGAAAGATAGTAGATGGGACCTGGCTACATAGGGTCAGAAGGATAGTAGATGGACCTGGCTACATAGGGTCAGAAGGATAGTAGATGGACCTGGTTACATAGGGTCAGAAGGATAGTAGATGGGACCTGGCTACATAGGGTCAGAAGGATAGTAGATGGGACCTGGCTGCATTGGGTCAGAAGGATAGTAGATGGGACCTGGCTGCATAGGGTCAGAAGGATAGTAGATGGGACCTGGCTACATAGGGTCAGAAGGATAGTAGATGGGATCTGGCTACATAGGGTCAGAAGGATAGTTCACCTGCAAACAACAAAAGAACATTCAGATTAGTTAGTGAAAAGAAAATGCAACTTAAAACGTAATAGAATGTTTTAATGCATCATTATCAGGTAAGTTACGCTTACCTACAAATGTGCAGAGCAGCAGCACTGCATACAGGAACATTATGTTGTAAACCAGAAGTTAAAATGATGACACACAGCCCGACTACACGTACCTCTGGAAAATACAGAAATAATGTGAGATCAATAATGTGGTGCCAATCATGTTGGAGGTCAATTAGATAATCAAAACGTGTTGTTTATGCTTTACATGCCAAGTGTTGTCATCGATTCCTTGTAGAGACGCCACACTGCAGCTTTTGTCACACGGGACGGCAGCAGCTTTCCACCAAAGTGTTTGTGTCCTGGGTGGCGTCCTGGTAATACTATTGCATTATCCTCTGGGTGGCGTCCTGGTAATACTGATGCATTATCCTCTGGGTGGCGTCCTGGTAATACTGATGCATTATCCTCTGGGTGGCGTCCTGGTACCACTATGGCATTATCATCTGGGTGGTGTCCTGGTAATACTATTGCATTATCCTCTGGGTGGCGTCCTGGTAATAATACTGCATTATCCTCTGGGTGGTGTCCTGGTAATACTGATGCATTATCCTCTGGGTGGCGTCCTGGTAACACTATGGCATTATCCTCTGGGTGGTGTCCTGATAACACTATGGCATTATCCTCTGGGTGGTGTCCTGATAACACTATGGCATTATCCTCTGGGTGGTGTCCTGATAACACTATGGCATTATCCTCTGGGTGGTGTCCTGATAACACTATGGCATTATCATCTGGGTGGTGTCCTGATAACACTATGGCATTATCCTCTGGGTGGTGTCCTGGTAACACTATGGCATTATCCTCTGGGTGGCGTCCTGGTAACACTATGGCATTATCCTCTGGGTGGTGTCCTGGTAACACTATGGCATTATCCTCTGGGTGGCGTCCTGGTAATACTATTGCATTATCCTCTGGGTGGTGTCCTGGTAACACTATGGCATTATCCTCTGGGTGGCGTCCTGGTAATACTATTGCATTATCCTCTGGGTGGTGTCCTGGTAACACTATGGCATTATCCTCTGGGTGGTGTCCTGATAACACTATGGCATTATCCTCTGTGTGGTGTCCTGGTAACACTATGGCATTATCATCTGGGTGGTGTCCTGATAACACTATGGCATTATCCTCTGGGTGGTGTCCTGATAACACTATGGCATTATCATCTGGGTGGTGTCCTGATAACACTATGGCATTATCCTCTGGGTGGTGTCCTGGTAACACTATGGCATTATCCTCTGGGTGGTGTCCTGGTAACACTATGGCATTATCCTCTGGTTGGCGTCCTGGTAACACTATGGCATTATCATCTGGGTGGTGTCCTGATAACACTATGGCATTATCCTCTGGGTGGTGTCCTGGTAACACTATGGCATTATCCTCTGGGTGGCGTTCTGGTAACACTATGGCATTATCCTCTGGGTGGCGTCCTGGTAATACTATGGCATTATCATCTGGGTGGTGTCCTGGTAACACTATGGCATTATCATCTGGGTGGTGTCCTGATAACACTATGGCATTATCCTCTGGGTGGTGTCCTGATAACACTATGGCATTATCCTCTGGGTGGTGTCCTGATAACACTATGGCATTATCATCTGGGTGGTGTCCTGGTAACACTATGGCATTATCATCTGGGTGGTGTCCTGGTAACACTATGGCATTATCCTCTGGGTGGCGTTCTGGTAACACTATGGCATTATCCTCTGGGTGGCGTCCTGGTAATACTATTGCAGTATCCTCTGGGTAGTTATTGATGAATGCGAAATGGCATTCTGAGAAACCATTACTACACACAGATCATAGATGGCGACCCAGCCATCTAACGTCAGCTAGCAAGCTAACGGTATGCTTTCACTTTCAATGAAAACAACTTTCTGACAACATTAGAAATGTTTCATATCTGAAACTGTATCTAGACTCTTACCTGTATACATGGATGAAAGCTTCACGGCAGACTGCAACCCCTTTAGTTAAACAAGACTTCCTGTGTCGTTTTCCGTTGCTTGGCCCGTTGTTGTGTCAAGACACTCTGGTTCACACTGACCGTGTCCAATGCCATAAGAACCATCTTAAGCTTTTACCCCTAATCATTTTACTCCCCCTGGCAGAGCTAGTTAGGCTGTTTTCATGTTATCCAGAGCGTCGGTGACTGTTACTGTCCTCATGGCAACAACGTTTACTGACGCCGGCCGTATTCAACGGGTGTTGAGCGTTGGTAAATTCATCAGTTATTCTGCGCTCTGGTATACTCCGATGAGAGTGCTCTAAAACAGGTGTTGCAGGGACGTTCTATTGAAATGGATGCTTGCATAGTGGAGTGTTTTGTTAAGTTTTATATTTAAAAAAAATTTAAGCTATAAAAGCTGACCAGCTCAAACAGACAGAAGCGTGCTACATGGCAGACCAATACAAACTCATCTCTCGGCATGTCCAGCCCACTCATAATCTCAGCCAATCATGGCTAGTGGGAAGGATGCTGTCTTTCTATGTGGCAATCCCGCTACCGGGATCAATATGACAACAGCGAGTGAAAGTGCAGGGCGCCAAATTCAAAAAGCAGAAATCTCATAATTAAAATTCCTCAGACATTCATGTGTCTCATATCATTTTAAAGGTAATCTTGTTGTTAATCCCACCAAAGTGTCCGATTTCAAATAGGCTTTTCAGCGAAAGCACCACAAACGATTAAGTTAGGTCACCACAAAACCACAATAAGCACAGACATTTTTTCCAGCGAAATATAGCTTTCACAAAAAAACAGAAATAGAGAAAATTAATCACTAACCTTTGATTATCTTCATCAGATGACACTCATAGGACTTCATGTTACACAATACATGCATGTTTTGTTTGATTAAGTTCATATTTATATAAAAAAATCTGAGTTTACTTTGGCGCATTAGATTCACTAGTTGCAAAAACATCAAGTGATTTTGCATAGCCACATCGTTTCAACAGAAATACTCATCATAAATATAGATGATAATACAAGTTATACACATGGAATTATAGATATACCTCTCCTTAATGCAACCGCTGTGTCAGATTTCCAAAAAACTTTACGGAAAAAGCAAACCATGCAATAATCTGAGACGGAGCTCAGAACAATAGCCAAATTAGCCGCCATGTTGGACTCAACAGAAACCAGAAAATACATCATAAATGTTTCCTTACCTTTGATGAATTCATCAGAATGCAGTCCTAGGAATCCCAGGTCCACAATAAATGCTTGATTTGTTCAATAATGTCCGTTATTTATGTCAAATTAGCTACTTTGGACATGTTTACCAAACGCCCCACCCAAAGTGCGTCCACTACCGTCCACTATAACTAAATGACCATGTTACCTAAATGACCATGTTACCTACATGTACCTAAATGACCATGTTACCTACATGTACCTAAATGACCATGTTACCTACATGTACCTAAATGACCATGTTACCTAAATGACCATGTTACCTAAATGACCATGTTACCTACATGTACCTAAATGACCATGTTACCTACATGTATCTAAATGACCATGTTACCTAAATGACCATGTTACCTAAATGACCATTTTACCTAAATGACCATGTTACGTACATGTATCTAAATGACCATGTTACCTACATGTATCTAAATGACCATGTTACCTACATGTATCTAAATGACCAAGTTACCCACATGTATGTAAATGACCATGTTACCTACATGTACCTAAATGACCATGTTACCTACATGTACCTAAATGACCATGTTACCTACATGTACCTAAATGACCATGTTACCTACATGTACCTAAATGACCATGTTACCTAAATGACCATGTTACCTACATGTACCTAAATGACCATGTTACCTAAATGACCATGTTACCTAAATGACCATGTTACCTAAATGACCATGTTACCTAAATGACCATGTTACCTACATGTATCTAAATGACCATGTTACCTATATGACCATGTTACCTACATGTATCTAAATGACCATGTTACCTAAATGACCATGTTACGTACATGTATCTAAATGACCATGTTACGTACATGACCATGTTACCCACATGTACCTAAATGACCATGTTACCTAAATGACCATGTTACCTAAATGACCATGTTACCTAAATGACCATGTTACCTAAATGACCATGTTACGTACATGTATCTAAATGACCATGTTACGTACATGACCATGTTACCCACATGTATCTAAATGACCATGTTACCTAAATGTATCTAAATGACCATGTTACCTAAATGACCATGTTACCCACATGTATCTAAATGACCATGTTACCTAAATGACCATGTTACCTAAATTACCATTTTACCTAAATGACCATGTTACGTACATGTATCTAAATGACCATGTTACCCACATGTATCTAAATGACCATGTTACCTACATGTATCTAAATGACCATGTTACCCACATGTATCTACATGACCATGTTACCTACATGTATCTAAATGACCATGTTACCTAAATGACCATGTTACCTACATGTACCTAAATGACCATGTTACCCACATGTATCTACATGACCATGTTACCCACATGTATCTAAATGACCATGTTACCTAAATGACCATTTTACCTAAATGACCATGTTACGTACATGTATCTAAATGACCATGTTACCTACATGTATCTAAATGACCATGTTACCTAAATGACCATTTTACCTAAATGACCATGTTACGTACATGTATCTAAATGACCATGTTACCCACATGTATCTAAATGACCATGTTACGTACATGACCATGTTACCCACATGTATCTAAATGACCATGTTACCCACATGTATCTAAATGACCATGTTACGTACATGACCATGTTACCCACATGTATCTAAATGACCATGTTACCCACATGTATCTAAATGACCATTTTACCTAAATGACCATTTTACCTAAATGACCATGTTACGTACATGTATCTAAATGACCATGTTACCCACATGTATCTAAATGACCATTTTACCTAAATGACCATTTTACCTAAATGACCATGTTACCTAAATGACCATGTTACCTACATGTACCTAAATGACCATGTTACCTAAATGACCATTTTACCTAAATGACCATGTTACCTATATGACCATTTTACCTAAATGACCATGTTACCTATATGACCATTTTACCTAAATGACCATGTTACCTACATGTACCTAAATGACCATGTTACCTAAATGACCATGTTACCTAAATGACCATGTTACCTAAATGACCATGTTACCTAAATGACCATGTTACCTACATGTACCTAAATGACCATGTTACCTACATGTACCTAAATGACCATGTTACCTAAATGACCATGTTACCTACATGTATCTAAAACAGTGTATTCCTCCTCTGTGTCTCCAGATCACACTGAGAAGTGCTCCACTATGCCCGACTCACCTGCGGATGTGAAAACACAATCCAGGTTAACTCCATCCACCATGCCTCCTCCTCCTCCAACCACCCAGGGAGCCCCTCGAACCAGCTCATTCACACCTACTACATGTAAGTACTGACACACACACACACCAGCTGGGGAGCTAGATATGTGGCGGCATCACAGGAAACAGATAGTGTATCCTGCTATCGCTATGAGACAGTTCAAACACCAAATAATAAAATCCTATTGGTCACATGGGTTTAGACTTTACTGTTAAAAGCTTTTACAGTCGTTTGTGAATTTAAAAGGACATAGTAAAACAATAAAACTAATAACGAGGCTATATACAGGGTCACTCATATACACACACACACACATTCATCCCCCCTTCTCTCACTCATGCCAGGATCCCTAAAAATAGATCAGTTGGATTCAGTAATCATGACTCAGTAACTCAGTGACTCAGTAATCGTAACTCAGTAACTCACTACATACTGAAGGGTTAGAGTTATACTATACTACACACTGAAGGGTTAGAGTTATACTATACTACACACTGAAGGGTTAGAGTTATACTATACTACACACTGAAGGGTTAGAGTTATACTATACTACACACTGAATGGTTAGAGTTATACTATACTACACACTGAAGGGTTAGAGTTATACTATACTACACACTGAAGGGTTAGAGTTATACTATACTACACACTGAAGGGTTAGAGTTATACTATACTACAGACTGAAGGGTTAGAGTTATATTATACTACACACTGAAGGAAGGGTTAGAGTTATACTATAATACACACTGAAGGGTTAGAGTTATACTATACTACACACTGAAGGGTTAGAGTTATACTATACTACACACTGAAGGGTTAGAGTTATACTATACTACATACTGAAGTGTTAGAGTTATACTATACTACATACTGACTGGTCAGAGTTATACTATACTACACACTGAAGGGTTAGAGTTATACTATAGTACACACTGAAGGGTTAGAGTTATACTATAGTACACACTGAAGGGTCAGAGTTATACTATACTACACACTGATGGAAGGGTTAGAGTTATACTATACTACTCACTGAAGGGTTAGAGTTATACTATACTACACACTGAAGGGTTAGAGTTATACTATAGTACACACTGAAGGGTCAGAGTTATACTATACTACACACTGATGGAAGGGTTAGAGTTATACTATACTACTCACTGAAGGGTTAGAGTTATACTATACTACACACTGAAGGGTTAGAGTTATACTATACTACACACTGAAGGGTTAGAGTTATACTATACTACACACTGAAGGGTTATACTATACTACACACTGAAGGGTTAGAGTTATACTATACTACACACTGAAGGGTTCGAGTTATACTATACTACACACTGAAGGGTTAGAGTTATACTATACTACACACTGAAGGGTTATAGTTATACTATACTACACAATGACGGGTCAGAGTTATACTATACTACACACTGAAGGAAGGGTTAGAGTTATACTATACTACACACTGAAGGAAGGGTTAGAGTTATACTATACTACACACTGAAGGGTTAGAGTTATACTATACTACACACTGAAGGGTTAGATTTATACTATACTACACACTGAAGGGTTAGAGTTATACTATACTACACACTGAAGGGTTAGAGTTATACTATACTACACACTGAAGGGTTAGAGTTATACTATACTACACACTGAAGGGTTAGAGTTATACTATACTACACACTGAAGGGTTAGAGTTATACTATACTACACACTGAAGGGTTAGAGTTATACTATACTACACACTGAAGGAAGAGATCGAGTTATACTATACTACACACTGAAGGAAGGGTTAGAGTTATACTATACTACACACTGAAGGAAGAGATCGAGTTATACTATACTACACACTGAAGGAAGGGTTAGAGTTATACTATACTACACACTGAAGGAAGGGTTAGAGTTATACTATACTACACACTGAAGGGTTAGAGTTATACTATACTACACACTGAAGGGTTAGAGTTATACTATACTACATACTGAAGGGTTAGAGTTATACTACACTACACACTGAAGGAAGGGTTAGAGTTATACTATACTACACACTGAAGGGTTAGAGTTATACTATACTACACACTGAAGGAAGGGTTAGAGTTATACTATACTACACACTGAAGGAAGGTTTAGAGTTATACTATACTACACACTGAAGGGTTAGAGTTATACTATACTACACACTGAAGGGTTAGAGTTATACTATACTACACACTGAAGGGTTAGAGTTATACTATACTACACACTGAAGGGTTAGAGTTATACTATACTACACACTGAAGGGTTAGAGTTATACTATACTACACACTGAAGGAAGAGTTAGAGTTATACTATACTACACACTGAAGGAAGAGTTAGAGTTATACTATACTACACACTGAAGGGTTAGAGTTATACTAAATATACACACTGAAGGGTTAGAGTTATACTATACTACACACTGAAGGAAGAGATCGAGTTATACTATACTACACACTGAAGGGTTAGAGTTATACTATACTACACACTGAAGGGTTAGAGTTATACTATACTACACACTGAAGGGTTAGAGTTATACTATACTACACACTGAAGGAAGAGATCGAGTTATACTATACTACACACTGAATGGTTATAGTTATACTATACTACACACTGAAGGGTTAGAGTTATACTATACTACATACTGAAGGGTTAGAGTTATACTATACTACATACTGACGGGTCAGAGTTATACTATACTACACACTGAAGGGTTAGAGTTATACTATACTACACACTGAAGGGTTCGAGTTATACTACACTACACACTGAAGGAAGGGTTAGAGTTATACTATACTACACACTGAAGGGTTAGAGTTATACTATACTACACACTGAAGGAAGGGTTAGAGTTATACTATACTACACACTGAAGGAAGGGTTAGAGTTATACTATACTACACACTGAAGGGTTAGAGTTATACTATACTACACACTGACGGGTTAGAGGTATACTATACTACACACTGAATGGTTAGAGTTATACTATACTACACACTGAAGGGTTAGAGTTATACTATACTACACACTGAAGGGTTAGAGTTATAATATACTACACACTGAAGGGTTAGAGTTATACTATACTACACACTGAAGGGTTAGAGTTATACTATACTACACACTGAAGGGTTAGAGTTATACTATACTACACACTGAAGGAAGGGTTAGAGTTATACTATACTACACACTGAAGGGTTAGAGTTATACTATACTACACACTGAAGGGTTAGAGTTATACTATACTACACACTGAATGGTTATAGTTATACTATACTACACACTGACGGGTCAGAGTTATACTATACTACACACTGACGGGTCAGAGTTATACTATACTACACACTGAAGGAAGGGTTAGAGTTATACTATACTACACACTGAAGGGTTAGAGTTATACTATACTACACACTGAAGGGTTAGAGTTATACTATACTACACACTGAAGGGTTAGAGTTATACTATACTACACACTGAAGGAAGGGTTAGAGTTATACTATACTACACACTGAAGGAAGGGTTAGAGTTATACTATACTACACACTGAAGGGTTAGAGTTATACTATACTACACACTGAAGGGTTAGAGTTATACTATACTACACACTGAAGGGTTAAAGTTATACTATACTACACACTGAAGTAAGGGTTACAGTTATACTATACTACACACTGAAGGGTTAGAGTTATACTATACTACACACTGAAGGGTTAGAGTTATACTATACTACACACTGAAGGGTTAGAGTTATACTATACTACACACTGAAGGAAGAGATCGAGTTATACTATACTACACACTGAAGGAAGGGTTAGAGTTATACTATACTACACACTGAAGGGTTAGAGTTATACTATACTACACACTGAAGGGTTAGAGTTATACTATACTACACACTGAATGGTTAGAGTTATACTATACTACATACTGAAGGGTTAGAGTTATACTATACTACATACTGACGGGTCAGAGTTATACTATACTACACACTGAAGGGTTAGAGTTATACTATACTACACACTGAAGGAAGGGTTAGAGTTATACTATACTACACACTGACGGGTTAGAGGTATACTATACTACACACTGAATGGTTAGAGTTATACTATACTACACACTGAAGGGTTAGAGTTATACTATACTACACACTGAAGGGTTAGAGTTATACTATACTACACACTGAAGGGTTAGAGTTATACTATACTACACACTGAAGGGTTAGAGTTATACTATACTACACACTGAAGGGTTAGAGTTATACTATACTACACACTGAATGGTTAGAGTTATACTATACTACATACTGAAGGGTTAGAGTTATACTATACTACATACTGACGGGTCAGAGTTATACTATACTACACACTGAAGGGTTAGAGTTATACTATACCACACACTGAAGGGTTAGAGTTATACTATACTACATACTGAAGGGTTAGAGTTATACTATACTACATACTTAAGGGTTAGAGTTATACTATACTACACACTGAAGGAAGGGTTAGAGTTATACTATACTACACACTGAAGGGCTAGAGTTATACTATACTACATACTGGAGGGTTAGAGTTATACTATACTACACACTGAAGGGTTAGAGTTATACTATACTACATACTGAAGGGTTAGAGTTATACTATACTACACACTGAAGGGTTAGAGTTATACTATACTACACACTGAAGGAAGGGTTAGAGTTATACTATACTACACACTGAAGGGCTAGAGTTATACTATACTACACACTGAAGGAAGGGTTAGAGTTTTACTATACTACACACTGAAGGGCTAGAGTTATACTATACTACACACTGACGGAAGGGTTAGAGTTATATTATACTACACACTGAAGGAAGGGTTAGAGTTATACTATACTACACACTGAAGGAAGGGTTAGAGTTATACTATACTACACGCTGAAGGGCTAGAGTTATACTATACTACACACTGAAGGAAGGGTTAGAGTTATACTATACTACACACTGAAGGAAGGGTTAGAGTTATACTATACTACACACTGAAGGAAGGGTTAGAGTTATACTATACTACACGCTGAAGGGCTAGAGTTATACTATACTACACACTGAAGGGTTAGAGTTATACTATACTACACACTGAAGGAAGGGTTATAGTTATACTATACTACACACTGAAGGGTTCGATTTATACTATACTACACACTGAAGGAAGGGTTATAGTTATACTATACTACACACTGAAGGGTTCGATTTATACTATACTACACACTAAAGGGTTAGAGTTATACTATACTACACACTGAAGGGTTAGAGTTATACTATACTACACACTGAAGGAAGGGTTAACAAAGAGGCTGCTTTTATTTCCTAGCTTTGTGTTAATTGTTACCAGATGTAGGTTAATTGCCTCGTTTCTCCCAGTATTGGAAATATCTGTGTGTGTCTGTGTTTGATCAGACTGTCCAATCTCAAATGTTGTGTTTAACCCTAGTGTTATTTATTATATTGTAGTGTTTAATCCTAGTGTTATTATATTGTAGTGTTTAATCCTAGTGTTATTATATTGTAGTGTTTAACCCTAGTGTTATTATATTGTAGTGTTTAACCCTAGTGTTATTATATTGTAGTGTTTAATCCTAGTGTTATTATATTGTAGTGTTATTATATTGTAGTGTTTAACCCTAGTGTTATTATATTGTAGTGTTATTATATTGTAGTGTTTAACCCTAGTGTTATTATATTGTAGTGTTTAATCCTAGTGTTATTATATTGTAGTGTTATTATATTGTAGTGTTTAACCCTAGTGTTATTATATTGTAGTGTTATTATATTGTAGTGTTTAACCCTAGTGTTATTTATTATATTGTAGTGTTTAACCCTAGTGTTATTATATTGTAGTGTTTAATCCTAGTGTTATTATATTGTAGTGTTTATCCCTAGTGTTATTATATTGTAGTGTTTAACCCTAGTGTTATTATATTGTAGTGTTTAACCCTAGTGTTATTATATTGTAGTGTTTAACCCTAGTGTTATTATATTGTAGTGTTTAACCCTAGTGTTATTATATTGTAGTGTTTAATCCTAGTGTTATTATATTGTAGTGTTTAACCCTAGTGTTATTATATTGTAGTGTTTAACCCTAGTGTTATTTATTATATTGTAGTGTTTAACCCTAGTGTTATTATATTGTAGTGTTTAACCCTAGTGTTATTATATTGTAGTGTTTAACCCTAGTGTTATTATATTATAGTGTTTAATCCTAGTGTTATTATATTGTAGTGTTTAATCCTAGTGTTATTATATTGTAGTGTTTAACCCTAGTGTTATTATATTGTAGTGTTTAACCCTAGTGTTATTTATTATATTGTAGTGTTTAACCCTAGTGTTATTATATTGTAGTGTTTAACCCTAGTGTTATTATATTGTAGTGTTTAATCCTAGTGTTATTATATTGTAGTGTTATTATATTGTAGTGTTTAACCCTAGTGTTATTATATTGTAGTGTTTAACCCTAGTGTTATTATATTGTAGTAGTTTAACCCTAGTGTTATTATATTGTAGTGTTTAACCCTAGTGTTATTATATTGTAGTGTTTAACCCTAGTGTTATTATATTGTAGTGTTTAACCCTAGTGTTATTATATTGTAGTGTTATTATATTGTTGTGTTATTATATTGTAGTGTTATTATATTGTAGTGTTATTATATTGTAGTGTTTAATCCTAGTGTTATTATATTGTAGTGTTTAACCCTAGTGTTATTATATTGTAGTGTTTAACCCTAGTGTTATTATATTGTAGTGTTTAACCCTAGTGTTATTATATTGTAGTGTTATTATATTGTAGTGTTATTATATTGTAGTGTTATTATATTGTAGTGTTTAACCCTAGTGTTATTATATTGTAGTGTTTAACCCTAGCGTTATTATATTGTAGTGTTTAACCCTAGTGTTATTATATTGTAGTGTTTAACCCTAGTGTTATTATATTGTAGTGTTTAACCCTAGTGTTATTATATTGTAGTGTTTAACCCTAGTGTTATTATATTGTAGTGTTTAACCCTAGTGTTATTATAGTGTAGTGTTTAATCCTAGTGTTATTATATTGTAGTGTTTAACCCTAGTGTTATTATATTGTAGTGTTTAACCCTAGTGTTATTATATTGTAGTGTTTAACCCTAGTGTTATTATATTGTAGTGTTTAATCCTAGTGTTATTAAATTGTAGTGTTTAACCCTAGTGTTATTATATTGTAGTGTTTAACCCTAGTGTTATTATATTGTAGTGTTTAACCCTAGTGTTATTATATTGTAGTGTTTAACCCTAGTGTTATTATATTGTAGTGTTTAACCCTAGTGTTATTATATTGTAGTGTTTAATCCTAGTGTTATTATATTGTAGTGTTATTATATTGTAGTGTTTAACCCTAGTGTTATTATATTGTTGTGTTTAATCCTAGTGTTATTATATTGTAGTGTTTAACCCTAGTGTTATTATATTGTAGTGTTTAACCCTAGTGTTATTTATTATATTGTAGTGTTTAATCCTAGTGTTATTATATTGTAGTGTTTAACCCTAGTGTTATTATATTGTAGTGTTTAATCCTAGTGTTATTATATTTTTATTTATTTATTTATTTTATTTATTTAACCTTTATTTAACCAGGTAGGCAAATTGAGAACACGTTCTCATTTACAATTGCGACCTGGCCAAGATAAAGCAAAGCAGTTCGACACATACAACAACACATAGTTACACATGGAGTAAAAACAAACATATAGTCAATAATACAGTGAAAAAAAATAAGTCTATATACAATGTGAGCAAGTGAGGTGAGATAAGGGAGGTGAAGGCAAACAGATATATGTATAAATAAATAAAAATATAAAAAGGCCATGGAGGCGAAGTGAGTACAACACAGCAAGTAAAATAAAAACTAAAAAAACACTGGAATGGTTGGTTTGCATTGGAAGAAAGTGCAAAGTAGAGATAGAAATAATGGGGTGCAAAGGAGCAAAATAAATTAATAAATAAATACAGTAGGTAAAGAGGTAGTTGTTTGGGCTAAATTGTAGATGGGTTATGTACAGGTGCAGTAATCTATGAGCTGCTCTGACAGCTGGTGCTTAAAGCTAGTGAGGGAGATAGGTGTTTCCAGTTTCAGAGATTTTTGTAGTTCGTTCCAGTCATTGGCAGCAGAGAACTGGAAGGAGAGGCGTCCAAAGGAAGAATTGGTTTTGGGGGTGACTAGAGAGATATACCTGCTGGAGCGCGTGCTACAGGTAGGTGCTGCTATGGTGACCAGCGAGCTGAGATAAGGGGGGACTTTACCTAGCAGGGTCTTGTAGATGACCTGGAACCAGTGGGTTTGGCGACGAGTATGAAGCGAGGGCCAGCCAACGAGAGTGTACAGGTCGCAGTGGTGGGTAGTATATGGGGCTTTGGTGACAAAACGGATGGCACTGTGATAGACTGCATCCAATTTATTGAGTAGGGTTTTGGAGGCTATTTTGTAAATGACATCACCGAAGTCGAGGATTGGTAGGATGGTCAGTTTTACAAGGGTATGTTTGGCAGCATGAGTAAAGGATGCTTTGTTGCGGAATAGGAAGCCAATTCTAGATTTGACTTTGGATTGGAGATGTTTGATGTGGGTCTGGAAGGAGAGTTTACAGTCTAACCAGACACCTAGGTATTTGTAGTTGTCCACATATTCTAAGTCAGAGCCGTCCAAAGTAGTGATGTTGGACAGGCGGGCAGGAGCAGGCAGCGATCGGTTGAAGAGCATGCATTTGGTTTTACTTGTATTTAAGAGCAGTTGGAGGCCACGGAAGGAGAGTTGTATGGCATTGAAGCTCGCCTGGAGGGTTGTTAACACAGTGTCAAAAGAAGGGCCAGAAGTATACAGAATAGTGTCGTCTGCGTAGAGGTGGATCAGAGAATCACCAGCAGCAAGAGCGACATCATTGATGTAAACAGAGAACAGAGTCGGTCCAAGAATTGAACCCTGTGGCACCCCCATAGAGACTGCCAGAGGCCCGGACAACAGACCCTCCGATTTGACACACTGAACTCTATCAGAGAAGTAGTTGGTGAACCAGGCGAGGCAATCATTAGAGAAACCAAGGCTGTCGAGTCTGCCAATGAGGATGTGGTGATTGACAGAGTCAAAAGCCTTGGCCAGGTCAATGAATACGGCTGCACAGTATTATTTCCTATCGATGGCGGTTACGATATCGTTTATGACCTTGAGCGTGGCTGAGGTGCACCCATGACCAGCTCTGAAACCAGATTGCATAGCGGAGAAGGTGTGGTGTGATTCGAAATGGTCGGTAATCTGTTTGTTGACTTGGCTTTCGAAGACCTTAGAAAGGCAGGGTAGGATAGATATAGGTCTGTAGCAGTTAGGGTCAAGGGTGTCCCCCCCTTTGAAGAGGGGGATAACCGCAGCTGCTTTCCAATCTTTGGGGATCTCAGACGACACGAAAGAGAGGTTGAAGAGGCTAGTAATAGGGGTGGCAACAATTTCAGCAGATAGTTTTAGAAAGAAAGGGTCCAGATTATCTAGCCCGGCTGATTTGTAAGGGTCCAGATTTTGCAGCTCATTAAGAACATCAGCTGACTGTATTTGGGAGAAAGAGAAATGGGGAAGGCTTGGGCGAGTAGCAGAGGGGAGGGCAGTGCTGTTGTCCGGGGTAGGGGTAGCCAGGTGGAAAGCATGGCCAGCCGTAGAAAAATGCTTATTGAAATTCTCAATTATAGTGGATTTGTCGGTGGTGACAGTGTTTCCTATCTTCAGAGCGGTTGGAAGCTGGGAGGAGGTGTTCTTATTCTCCATGGACTTTACGGTGTCCCAGAACTTTTTTGAATTTGTGTTGCAGGAAGCAAATTTCTGCTTGAAAAAGCTAGCCTTGGCTGTTCTAACTGCCTGTGTATATTGGTTTCTGGCTTCCCTGAAAAGTTGCATATCACGGGGGCTGTTCGATGCTAATGCAGAACGCCATAGGATGTTTTTCTGTTGGTTAAGGGCAGTCAGGTCAGGAGAGAACCAAGGGCTATATCTGTTCCTGGTTCTAAATTTCTTGAATGGGGCATGCTTATTCAAGATGGTGAGGAAGGCATTTTTAAAAAATGACCAGGCATCCTCTACTGACGGGATGAGATCAATATCCTTCCAGGATACCCCGGCCAGGTCGATTAGGAAGGCCTGCTCGCTGAAGTGTTTCAGGGAGCGTTTGACAGTGATGAGTGGAGGTCGTTTGACCGCTGACCCATTACGGATGCAGGCAATGAGGCAGTGATCGCTGAGATCTTGGTTGAAAACAGCAGAGGTGTATTTGGAGGGCAAGTTTGTTAGGATGATATCTATGAGGGTACCCGTGTTTACGGAATTGGGGTGGTACCTGGTAGGTTCATTGATAATTTGTGTGAGATTGAGGGCATCAAGCTTAGATTGTAGGGTGGCTGGGGTGTTGAGCATGTTCAAATTTAGGTCGCCTAGCAGCACGAGCTCTGAAGATAGATGGGGGGCAATCAGTTCACATATAGTGTCCAGAGCACAGCTGGGGGCAGAGGGTGGTCTATAGCAGGCGGCAACGGTGAGAGACTTGTTTTTAGAGAGGTGGATTTTTAAAAGTAGAAGTTCAAATTGTTTGGGAACAGACCTGGATAGTATAACAGAACTCTGCAGGCAGTCTTTGCAGTAGATTGCAACACCGCCCCCTTTGGCCGTTCTATCTTGTCTGAAAATATTGTAATTGGGGATAAAAATGTCTGAATTTTTGGTGGTCTTTCTAAGCCAGGATTCAGACACGGCTAAAACATCCGGGTTGGTAGAGTGTGCTAAAGCAGTGAACAAAACAAACTTAGGGAGGAGGCTTCTAATGTTAACATGCATGAAGCCAAGGCTATTACGGTTACAGAAGTCATCAAAAGAGAGCGCCTGGGGAATAGGAGTGGAGCCAGGTACTGCAGGGCCTGGATTCACCTCTACATCACCAGAGGAACAGAGGAGAAGTAGGATAAGGGTACGGCTAAAAGCTATGAGAATTGGTCGCCTAGAGCTATTAGAGCAGAGAGTAAAAGGAAGTTTCTGGGGGCGATAAAATAGTTTAAAGGAATAATGTACAGACAAAGGTATGGTAGGATGTGAATACAGTGGAGGTAAACCTAGGTATTGAGTGATGATGAGAGAGATCTTGTCTCTAGAAACATCATTGAAACCAGGTGATGTCATCGCATATGTGGGTGGTGGAACTGAGAGGTTGGATATGGTATAGAGAGCAGGGCTAGAATCTCTACAGTGAAATAAGCCAATAAACACTAACCAGAACAGCAATGGACAAGGCATATTTACATTAAGGAGAGGCATGCTTAATCGAGTGATCAATAAGGGTCCAGTGAGTAGAGGTTGGTTGGGGTCGTGGCGATCCAGACAGCTGGCCGGGTATATGGCTATCGGTAGCAGCATAGGATGGAGGTCTGTTTGTAGATACCTCGTGCGTTTCCGTCGGTAGGTTCCGTGTAGTGGGGTTTTGTTCAGATAGCAGCCGATAAGACAGCTAACGATTAGCGGGCCTCAGATGAGCGTTCAGGTAACGTCGGGACGGAGGTGCCGGTTGGATAAATCCCTCGGGCAGATAACGTCGGCAGTCAGTCGTGAAGGCCCGGTGGGGTTCCGTATCTGCAGCAGCAACAAAAGAAACGGGTCCGGATGGTGATGGAACTCCTCAGCTGGCTAGCTCCAGCATGATTTGAGTTTGCTCCGGGGTCGACGTAAGCCAATAGTCACACGGTATGCAGCTAGCTAGCTGCGAAATCAAGGTGCAAGTGTCCAGAGCCTGCGGTTGGAATCCGGGGAAACTGAGAGAAAAAAAAAAAAAAGTCCCGGAATGCTCCGGTCCGAGTCGCGTTGCACAAAAGTGCCGGTAGATTATCGAGCTAAAGGAATAGCTGATGACCGCAAAACGTGGGCAGCTGAAACACCAACGCTAGCCAGCAAACCGGCTAATTTCGGGGCAGCTACAGATTAGCTTCTGGCTAGCTATCGGAGTAGCTTCTGGTTAGCTTTCAGGCTAGCTTCTGAATTAGCCCCTGGCTATCTTCCACGATGGATTTTCAGGTTGAGGTAAATAATACTTATTGTAATTGGTGAAGCGGGTTGCAGGAAAGCTTTTGCAGGAAAGCTTTTGTAGTTGAGTTCTTGGATAATAAAATAAATTAAAGATATGTGAAGAAAAGGTGTAAATATATATACATACAGGACACGACACGACAATACGGAAAAGACGTCTGAACTGCTAAGCCACCTTGGAAGAATCACCTTGGAAGAATAACCCTAGTGTTATTATATTGTAGTGTTTAACCCTAGTGTTATTATATTGTAGTGTTTAACCCTAGTGTTATTATATTGTAGTGTTTAACCCTAGTGTTATTATATTGTAGTGTTTAACCCTAGTGTTATTATATTGTAGTGTTTAACCCTAGTGTTATTATAGTGTAGTGTTTAATCCTAGTGTTATTATATTGTAGTGTTTAACCCTAGTGTTATTTATTATATTGTAGTGTTTAACCCTAGTGTTATTATATTGTAGTGTTTAATCCTAGTGTTATTATATTGTAGTGTTTAACCCTAGTGTTATTATATTGTAGTGTTTAACCCTAGTGTTATTATATTGTAGTGTTTAACCCTAGTGTTATTATATTGTAGTGTTTAATCCTAGTGTTATTATATTGTAGTGTTTAACCCTAGTGTTATTATATTGTAGTGTTTAACCCTAGTGTTATTATATTGTAGTGTTTAATCCTAGTGTTATTATATTGTAGTGTTTAATCCTAGTGTTATTATATTGTAGTGTTTAACCCTAGTGTTATTATATTGTAGTGTTTAATCCTAGTGTTATTATATTGTAGTGTTTATCCCTAGTGTTATTATATTGTAGTGTTTAACCCTAGTGTTATTATATTGTAGTGTTTAATCCCTAGTGTTATTATATTGTAGTGTTTAACCCTAGTGTTTATTATATTGTAGTGTTTAACCCTAGTGTTATTATATTGTAGTGTTTAACCCTAGTGTTATTATATTGTAGTGTTTAACCCTAGTGTTATTATATTGTAGTGTTTAACCCTAGTGTTATTATATTGTAGTGTTTAACCCTAGTGTTATTATATTGTAGTGTTTAACCCTAGTGTTATTATATTGTAGTGTTTAATCCTAGTGTTATTATATTGTAGTGTTTAATCCTAGTGTTATTATATTGTAGTGTTTATCCCTAGTGTTATTATATTGTAGTGTTTAACCCTAGTGTTATTATATTGTAGTGTTTAATCCTAGTGTTATTATATTGTAGTGTTTAACCTAGTGTTATTATATTGTAGTGTTTAACCCTAGTGTTTATTATATTGTAGTGTTTAACCCTCGTGTTATTATATTGTAGTGTTTAACCCTAGTGTTATTATATTGTAGTGTTTAACCCTAGTGTTATTATTTGTAGTGTTTAACCCTAGTGTTATTATATTGTAGTGTTTAACCCTAGTGTTATTATATTGTAGTGTTTAATCCTAGTGTTATTATATTGTAGTGTTTAACCCTAGTGTTATTATTATATTGTAGTGTTTAACCCTAGTGTTATTATATTGTAGTGTTTAACCCTAGTGTTATTATATTGTAGTGTTTAACCCTAGTGTTATTATATTGTAGTGTTTAACCCTAGTGTTATTATAGTGTAGTGTTTAATCCTAGTGTTATTATATTGTAGTGTTTAACCCTAGTGTTATTTTTATATTGTAGTGTTTAACCCTAGTGTTATTATATTGTAGTGTTTAACCCTAGTGTTATTATATTGTAGTGTTTAATCCTAGTGTTATTATATTGTAGTGTTATTTATTCGTGTGTTATTATATTGTAGTGTTATTATATTGTAGTGTTAATTATATTGTAGTGTTTAACCCTAGTGTTATTATATTGTAGTGTTTAACCCTAGTGTTATTATATTGTAGTGTTAACCCTAGTGTTATTATATGTAGTGTTTAACCCTAGTGTTATTATATTGTAGTGTTTAACCCTAGTGTTATTTATTATATTGTAGTGTTTAACCATAGTGTTATTATATTGAGTGTTTAACCCTAGTGTTTTATATTGTAGTGTTTAATCCTAGTGTTATTATATTGTAGTGTTTAACCCTAGTGTTATTATATTGTAGTTTTAACCCTAGTGTTATTATATTGTAGTGTTTAATCCTAGTGTTATTATATTGTAGTGTTTAACCCTAGTGTTATTATATTGTAGTGTTTAATCCTAGTGTTATTATATTGTAGTGTTATTTATTGTAGTGTTTAACCCTAGTGTTATATATTGTAGTGTTTAACCTAGTGTTATTATATTGTAGTGTTTAACCCTAGTGTTATTTATATTGTAGTGTTTAACCCTAGTGTTATCTATATTGTAGTGTTTAACCCTAGTGTTATTATATTGTAGTAGTTTAACCCCTAGGTGTTTTATTATATGTAGTGTTTAACCCTAGTGTTATTATATTGTAGTGTTTAAACCCTAGTGTTATTATATTGTAGTGTTTAACCCTAGTGTTATTATATTGTAGTGTTTAACCTAGTGTTATATATTGTAGTGTTTAATCCTAGTGTTATTATATTGTAGTGTTTAATCCTAGTGTTATTATATGTAGTGTTTAACCCTAGTGTTATTATATTGTAGTGTTTAATCCTAGTGTTATTATATTGTAGTGTTTAACCCTAGTGTTATTATATGTAGTGTTTAACCCTAGTGTTATATATTGTAGTGTTTAACCCTAGTGTTATTATATTGTAGTGTTTAATCCTAGTGTTATTATATTAGTGTTTAACCCTAGTGTTATTATATTGTAGTGTTTAAC